>NC_070649.1:2400577-2700577 GCF_947347685.1 Pleuronectes platessa
ACAGTGTTATCTGGCAAAGAACTCTCCAGTTTTCAAAAGCTGCTTTCTGCCACAGGGTTATCTCCCAGAACAAATGGGACCGAACACTGCATTAACCAGTCGGCAGCCCCCGTCGTTGGCTTGACAGTGAAGTGTAACCACGATGCAAACACTCGGCCGCCGGACTAATGATTAAACACATCCGGCTTTGCAACAACACTTTCTCTAAACTTTTAAACTCCCTTTTTAAACGATACATTTGCCCCCGAAACAAGAAAGTACTCACAGAGAGAGGCGTCCTGCGCTGAGGCCATGGTCGGGTCTGTTGACGGGAGAATACTGGACGTCAGGCGTTTGGACGGGGAGCTGGGGACGGCTGTCACTTCCTGGTAGGAGAGAGAGAGAGGGAGCTATCAGAGGAAACACCTGGAGAGGTCAAAACCACACACACACACACACACACACACACACACACACACACACACACACACACACACAGTCACATGTTCGAGTGTAAAGAGTGCTGACCTTGGAACAGTCGAGTTAGTGCAAACAGCATTTGGTTGAATTTTAATAGAGCCACTCTATCTGAGACCTGATAAAAGTACATGCCTGGTGAATGACATGTCCTTGGTGTATACAGGTGTGTTACCAGCCTGGTGTATAAGTACTTGTATAATAATGTACTAGCTTTGCTGCAGGTTTAATCCCATCACAAAATGGTCTCATGCTTTTTCCCATGGAAGTATTTTGGATTCAGCCTGAGCAACACGCCTGTTCAGGTGCAAATCATCCCCGTGGGGAACAAACACACCTGTGTCTGTGTGCGCATATAGAACCGTGTGTGTGTCTGCAAATGTGCGTGTGTGTTCTTTCATTTGCAAATCAAATGTGTTCCCCAGAGCAGTGTTTTTCTGACAGCTTCTTGCTGGGCGTCAACACAGAGTGACAACAAACATGCAACAACTCCACACACGGCAATCCACCCACCTACCCACCTACCCACCCACACCCCCACACACACAAAAACACAAACACACACACACAGATTAGTCTCCTATCTGCTGAAGGTGTCAAGCTTTATTTAAAAAATGCGCCAAAGGACAAAACATTGTTCTCAGAAATCCTGTTTAACAAATCCCCATATTTCCCTACACACACACACACACACACACACACACACACACACACCGTGATAAAACAGGGTAGTAAACACAATCTCTCTCTTTCTGCCTCTGTTATTCTCGCCCTCTTGCTGAAGTCGCACTCACATCAAATGAAAGTCAAATCACCGAGCAAACGTTCAAACTGGCTGCT
The DNA here is from genome assembly GCF_947347685.1 of Pleuronectes platessa. Lineage (NCBI taxonomy): Eukaryota > Metazoa > Chordata > Actinopteri > Pleuronectiformes > Pleuronectidae > Pleuronectes > Pleuronectes platessa. The sequence goes on from NC_070649.1 coordinate 2,401,874, forward strand.
GACCACAGCTCCCCAGTGCTCCCCGTCTGAATTCTGGTATTAAACCACCTCTTCTACATGGTCCTCTGCTCAGGAGAGGATTAGGTGCACAAGCTGTGAGTATGTTTTATCGGCCAGATGTGAGTTTGTGCTGGTCGGCCTTCATCCCAGCTCGTTCCAGATGTGAACGCCATCTCTCTCCGTTTGGTGTTTTCCGTGGAGCTTGTTTACACGTGTGCTGTGAATTATGATGCATGTGGTGTGTGGGTGTGAACCTGTTTTTTTTTCTCGAAACATTAAATTGATATTTTTAAGATGCACCCCAGCAGATGGAACAATCCCACTGCAGGATTGGCTGTGAGCTGCGTGTGTGAGGAAGAGAGAAACAGCAAATGAGCCCAAATCTCCACGGTGTCTAAAGTGGAGCATCAAGGATTCTACAGTTCAACACTTTGCTCGTCAATTAACTGAGCAGAAAGAAATATGCTAAATAAGTGTGTCAATAGGTCGGGTGTATAAACCTCTGCAGAGTCACGTTTGACCATCACTACTTTTCATTATTATCTTTCTTTTTCACACAGGAAATCTTTGAAATATATGACTTTTCATATATAAAATAAATAATCATATTATTAATAATTTGTCTCTTTTTCGCTCTGTCTTGGACAACAAACCATATGATCTAGTTTGGTTTTCTAGCACCACACCATGTTGAGCTATCCTCCACACCGGTGAGCAGATCCCACGGCTACATTTGGCACAAAAGCACAACAGAGCTCGCAATCTGAGAGCTGAGAATAAGCAGGTTTCTCAGAAATAGATTAAGATGGAAATTGGCCCCAAGTTATTTGTGTTGCCGGCAAAAGAAAAGCTTTCTTTGTTTGATTTTCTTGTCTAGAAGATGCCACACAAAGAGCCAGAGAAAAACAGCGTGCACAGAGAGGTTGACAATGTGCAGCAATTCTGTTGACGAAAAATAATGACGCCCTTTACAAAGCTGGTCAAGGACGTGAAGCCGCAGAGAACAAGAGGACAGCGTCAGCAGCGGCATATTAAACTGGATTGTGTATCGATTGAGACAAAATTGAAGAAGGCGTTCAGGTTCAGCCTCAGTACAACAACATAAGAGACTTTCAGAAAACTGTTTGTCAGTTTTCTGAAAGGCTTTTGTCAGATCGTTCATTTGACTAATATCTGAGTTAACCACAGATACCTCGTGCTTTACGATTCCCCCAATCAGACGAGATCAGTTTTATGAGATATAATAAGCAGATGAACAGCAGAAGAGAAATGTGTCATACGAGCGTCACCAAGTGCTGCCGAGCTTTGAGTCCCTGCCATATGTTCTCTTTGGCACATGCTGCCACCGAGGAAGGAGGAAGAAGGGTGGTGGTGTATCTGTGTGAGTGTGTGTGTGTGTGTGTGTGTGTGTGCGCACATGTCCAACAGACTGACAGAGTTAATAAGGGACAGAGCTTGGTGAGATCTGTCTAAATGTGCCGGCCTGTCACGAGAGATAATCCCGATGAAAGAATAAAAAAATAAAAAAATGATCCTCTTAAAAAGGAGCTCAGCTAATGAAATCAGCTCAGGCCATCTGGGAGCGTTTCATGTGTGACAGAGAGGCCGGTCCGATCGGTGCCGGTGGAACCACGGTGTGAAGGAACCGCCCATGTGCCCCCCCCCCCCCCCCCCCCCGGGGCCTGACAGACTGAACCATTCTACTCTAATTGTCTCGTACCTACTGGTCAGACTTGACGTCCTGGTCGTTGTGAGGGGGTTGTCTCGGGGGAGAGCTGTCCTCCCCCTCTCCCCTCACGTGTCATCCTCCGTCAAGAAAATGTCCATCTCATAAGTCAGTTACTCCAGAACTGAGCCCTGAGGTTTGTATTTCTCTGGACTCTGGATGGTGCGTTGTGTAGTAGCATTAAGCCTGAATCTGGTTATAAACTCAAGGTTAAAGCAGTGATTGCATTAGTCCCACGTCGACCCATCTCGGCTCCACCTGACTACTTCGCTCTCAAGTAGCTCGGAAATTGCTCCGAGTGCTTTTTGCGGGAGTTGGTGAATCTGCTGGAGCAGCTCGAATCGATAGGGTCCATGGTTTCCATATCAGATGTGACATTTTGGCACAGATGGGTCGTCCACCTCCATGAAATGCACTTCTTAAACACTGCTCCTTCTCTTTCTTTCTTTCCCTACTCTCTTTATCTCTCATCCATACTTTAACTCTTTCTGTTTTCCTTTCTCTTCCCTCTTTGTGCTGAGGCAGCTCTCCTGCAGCGTTGTCTTGCAGGAAACATTCGGGTGAGGGCTGGAGCCTTTCTTCCGTCTGCATCTTTACTTGTTTAGCTTCTCTTATTCTTTTAGTTTCTTCAATTTTGAGTTGCATGTTCAAAGTGTCATCAACATGTTCACTAGCTTGCAGTGAATTTTCAGCAGCACCTGACTCAGTGCATGTGTCTGAAAGCATCTTTAAAGTCATCACATCTTGCATTTAGAGGTTTCAGGAAGCATCTCGCTGCTGGGGCTACTGGTTTGTGGAGCTGTACCAGTGCCAGCCTTCTGGCACATGTGTATCTGGAGTAGCACTGGAGCTCTGGCTGGTGAACGGCCACGGGCTGAGGGACCCTGCCAAGAAAAGAAGTCGAGTCTGGGTCCTTCATTTTAAGGATTTCTTTGTCCACGGTGAACTGGTGGACATAGACACTGTACAGTTAGTGCGGGCTCATGCACACTCCCTGTGACGGCTCTTGGAACGAATGCAACTGGCTGTGAAAGCTGTGAAAGTGTTGGCTGGCACAACATACGAGTGCCTGCTCTGGAACTCCTCTCAAGAGGCTCCACAGCAGCAAACGATCCGCTGGGTCCCACTGAGGATCCAGATGTTTTGGACGCGTCCCTCTACAACACACACATGTGAAGCTTTGCATGTCCTGGTATATTTTGACGCCCGGGTCCGTATCACAAAGCGAGCAGCAGCGAGAGCACGAGTCGGATGTACTTCGCTGAAAAGACAACACCTCAGGCTCCGAGAGCATCATGGCAAAGTTGGACATGCAGGACTTTGTAGAGATAACGTTTGAATTGCAGCACCTCAGGCCACCACAGCCTGACCGGTGGATCCAGGCTGAAGTCAGACCCCATCAAAATCAAACATCATATTATCATGTTGCATAAGGTTTCAGGCACCAGCGAATCAAATCAGGTTTGAAGTGCAGGTACCAGCCAATCCAGTCACGTTGGTGAGGAAGAGGAAGCAGAGGCAGCTGGTGTGTTCATCAGGCAACTAGAAAATGATTAGATCAGTCTTTTTCCTTATCTCAGAGGATCATGGTTGAAAGACAACCACCTGCAACACTGAACACAGGATCCATCTGTGGAAGATCAGCAGCCGGATCCATTAGAGTAGTTTAAATGGACGTCACAGATGAACAAAATTAAAAACATCACAGACTTGAATGTGGATCTCAAGGATAATCATCTTCGTCTATCACCTCCTCCTCCTCTTCATCGCTGTTATGCAACCAGAGGCATTGTTCATTCGAAGGTCAGCTCATCCTCACTTCCACTCCCTCTCTCTCTCTGCGTCCACTCTTTGGACATTGGTTTGTTTGGTGCCATAAGCCTTCTGCATTCCAGTGCAATTACAAATACTTTTATTTCTCGGTTTTCAATCCTCCACTGGCCGTCTTCATTAGACTAAACAGAGACATGGCGAGGGACGCCCACATCAATATTTCAAGCACTCATGGGCAAACATGGCCACAAAAGAGACACGGTCCAGAAACAGAAGAGAAGCAATCGGACAGACAGAGAATGGTTTTACACGAGGTAGAAAACAGTCAGAGGCAGAAAACAGTCAGAGGCAGAAAACAAACTTGATGACCTACAGGCGGAGGGACACAGATGTCGAGAGGGGACAGAAAGAATTAACTAAAAACTGAAACCCCAGACGGAGTCGGAGGAAAATAATAAGTTGGTCAGAAGAAAACGAACAAACAGAGATGTAGCGTTCCGAAGCTCAAAGGGGCATCGTGCAAACAAAGCACAGCTATTTTGATACTGGAGCTCTCCATTACAACAGCCTGTCTGGAGAGATAAGCCCAGGGCACCGAGCTCTGCTGCTCCGGTCACAGCTTGTGCTTCACTTTCCTCCCTGGCAGTTTTTTGACACACAAAAATCTCGCTGATGTGTTTTCATCGCACCCCGTGCTGGTGAGAGCGGCTCTGTGCTGTAGTCTCTTTAGTTCTTTTTTTTTTTAATACATGATGCAACATTTAGTCAGAGTTTTCCCTCAGGCAGCATTCGTGGCTCTGTCCTGTCAAAGATTCTCAAAGTCCCTAAGATCCTATTGACAAACAGCGCGTCGATCCTGCTTTGTGTTTTTATCTCTTTTAAATCTGTTCAATGAGAAGAGGAAAAAACCTGGGACAGAAATGATGCTAACCGCTAAAGTTACAGATGGAAAATAAAGTTTTTTAAGAGCTCCCTGATTGTCATTTTGCATGATTGTACTGTAGACGCCTGATTGGTCAACCTCGTATTGTGGCTCTGTTCCCAGAATGCTTCTGTGCAGACTCTCGCCCAAAACTCACAAGATGGCTGCGTTGAAATCCAGGATATTTTGGCTTCACTTCTGGATAGTGGGAGGAAGTGGAGCAGCTCTTTTTATTTTAATGAGCAGTTTTTCTGACAGAAGAGGGAAAATAAAGTTAGAAGGATAATGCAACAGAAACTAATAGGTCGACTAATTATTCACTTCTGGACTCTCCGTCTGTTTCGACCCTTTAAAGGTCAGATTGGCAAAGATGTCATCTATTCCAGGAAAATGTGTGAACAGAAGTTTCAAATCCAAATACTTTCTTTGCCTTTGTGTTCCCCAAACATCTAAAACCAACTGTGCAGCCATGACAGTTCACCTTCACATGCCCGGCTGTTTGATCCTCACACATTTGCACCTGGGATCTGCCCAGTACAGCCACAGCCTTCCGCTGCTGGCCAACACGAGCAGCTTCACCGGAGCGCTTGGAGGAGATGACTAACCCTGCTGCTATTTTTAGCTTCACTTGCACGCCCCTCATGAGGCAGCTTCACTACAGGAAAGCCAGGGGGCAGTCCAGTGTATTAGCAACGTAGATCTCTATTTCCATGTTTCAATTAAAATGATTACACCGGGTGATTTAAAGGATGTAAAGGAACAAAGCATCATAGAAGATGGTTAGACGAGGAAAGAATAGGCTGCTCCTTCATGATAAGACTGGACTGGGAAGCAAAGGGAGCTGAAGAGTTCATGAAGATCGAATTGCAACTCCTCCTCAGGGTCCCAAAACACCTCTGGAGCCAAATATTATGTAAAGATGATGATTCATGTCACTGGGCCGCTCTCTGGTGCCACTGGGCCTCAAGAAAACAATGGATCGGAGTCAGTAGCCCCTTCTACTCACCAAACATGCCCAGTAACACCAGCTCTCAGCCGGCGTCTGAGTGCTTCATCCTGCATCTCCACAGGGTTAAGTGCCTTGCTCACAAAGTGGAGGCTGTCGAGGGAGAGGAGGGGGACCAAAAGACAAATCTGACCCAGATCCAGTGAGCAGCAGCAAAATTAAACTCTGACTGACGTCCAGTGATTGAGTTTAAAGCTGATGGGCCGCACTGTGTGTTTACTGCTGGGAAGCTAACGGGGACATTAGTGGATGATTAACGCAGACTGGACGGCTGCTCAACCAGAATATATATCTGTATTTATATAATAGATAATGATATCAGACATTTAAAGGGGCTATGATGTGTGGAATTTAATTAAGTAGATTAGCAAACTCAATAAAAAAAACGGGAGAAAGCAAAAGGACCAAAACTAAAACACAAAATATTGTGTACACAAAGTAAAGTATGAGTCAAAGTGAAAAGGAGAGAGGGTTAATGACTGGGTGTGATTCTATATGAGCTGCTTATAGCTGCTGAATAACTGCTTCAAAAGGCAATTACATTAATATCACATAACATCATGTTCATGATGAAATTTGCAAGAACAGCGATACATGTACATGAATAATGAAGTACACTAAATATGTTCCCTCATATAATAATAATGATATACTGGACCACTTAGGGGAAAAAGATCAGAGATTTACAGAAATACAGTTGTAATATCACTAGAATAGTAAAGAAAGTATATATTATTCAAAAATAATAAAATATATAATCTTACAATGTACACACATCAGCACCACATTGTTAATATTGTGTATTAGAGCTTTAACCAGATTGTGCAAGAAAGATGTCACATTAAATTACAACTTCAATCTCATAATAGACTTTATTCTCGTATTATTACGACTATTCTCAAAGCTTAGTATTTGTTTTCCTCGTTCTGGTCCTAATACGCATTTATACTTCATAATCTGTACATATGTCCCACATGTGTTGTGTCAGTGTTCTCCTGACGGTCACAGCTCCAACTCGGCTGAAGGAGACCGACTCACACTCGTCTCCCTGGAGCCAGAGTCATCCAGAAAAGAGCAGATTGAGAAGGAGCCTGAGGAATCGGATCATCACTGATGAGGCTGACCTGCTTCACCTGCTTCACCTGCTCAAAAATGAACCTGCTCTTCATTTGGATTCCCTCTCACAGCCCCCCCGCTGATTCACTCTGAATCTCTACCCTCACCTTCCTCACCCTCTGCCTCTCTTTCACAATGCGGCCTTGTACGCGCTGAATGTAAATCATGTTTCAGTCTCTTTCATCAGGCTCCGTGCCCCCCCCCCCCAATGTTCACCACTATTTATACATGGCGACTCAGGATCCGGCTCTGTTTTCAGCCTCTCCAAATATACCCTGAATCTCGGTCCTGACATCGGATGACATACTGCATGCCTCCTTGATATTCTGGGGATTTTTGAATCTATAATTATGTGAGTGTGTAACACAAGCTCGTGCAGGTGGAGGGACACGTAGAGTCCGGACGTTTAGATGAAACTGAATGTGACCGTGTCCTGCACTGGGGCGGATACCTAACGGGTAACATGCTGAATGGTTTATGAACTCGGGTCCAGATCGTTGTGGATTCTGGTTTGTACCAGAGGAATCTGTAATCTCTACTCTTGCTCCTAAAGGTTTGATGATGTGTTCATTTCTGCGTTGAAAACCTTTTCTTCCCCGTTTGAGCGACGGCATCGATGAATGGCAGAGATGAAAAACGTTGAGCTGCTGCCCTCGCACGAGGCAACGACAATAAATGATTGAAAGCGAGAGCCTGCAGCTTTTTGGCTAATTGTTGAACACATATGCTCTTGTGGGGCGTTGGGTGTCAAGCTGCGTTAGAGAAAAGACAATCTGAGTCACGCAGCATGTCTGTATGGGAAAAGGCCCAGAGAGATGCATTCATTACCCAGCTATGGAAATTGATTATCATACATTACAGTGAATACGCTCATGCTACCACTGAGGGAAGAAGGTCGGTGTTAACGAGCGTCGACAGCCGAGCAGAGGAGTCTTTAAAGAGCGTAAAGAAAGTGCAGATATAGACGAGTGAATGGTCTGAGCCAGTCGAGTGAAGGGGGGGGGGGGTCTCCCACGTGACGAGTGCAGCTACCCCCCCGAGCCGAGGACGGTGAGCAACCAGTCATCATCGCACCGAGGAGCAGCAACGTGTCGCTCACGCCGCAGCCTCCATTAAAAGATTTGAATCTGTGAAACGGAGACGAAAGAGATGCCGGGTAAAAGTTAATGGAATTTTTACGAGCTGAATGGACCTGATGAGGACGTCCCTGTCCTCATCAACTCTGGATCAATTTCTCACTGACACATTGTGGCTTTTAGTTTATTTAACATTTAATTAAGTGCGTTTAGGAACACTGCTGCATATTGATCGGTTGTCTTTTTTCTTTCTGGAAAACATCCAACAACTAGCAGCACGCTGCGACTGGAGTCTGAGGCTTTCAGTCGGTCACCTTCTTTGCTTCTACACAGAGAGTTTGTCCCTCCCTCCCTCTGTCCCTCACTCCCTCTGTCCCTCTGTCCCTCACTCCCTCTGTCCCTCTGTCCCTCACTCCCTCTGTTCCTCTGTCCCTCCCTCCCTCTGTCCCTCTGTCCCTCTGTCCCTCCCTCCCTCTGTCCCTCTGTTCCTCTGTCCCTCACTCCCTCTGTCCCTCTGTCCCTCTGTCCCTCACTCCCTCTGTCCCTCTGTCCCTCACTCCCTCTGTCCCTCTGTCCCTCACTCCCTCTGTCCCTCTGTCCCTCACTCCCTCTGTTCCTCTGTCCCTCCCTCCCTCTGTCCCTCTGTCCCTCTGTCCCTCACTCCCTCTGTCCCTCACTCCCTCTGTCCCTCTGTCCCTCACTCCCTCTGTCCCTCTGTCCTTCGGGTGTCACATTGAAAGATGAGGACACACTGTTTGGCTTCTGCATACTGGTCATTTTTTGAAGGTGTCGCATTAAAGTTTTACAGAGAAATATTACAACATCATTACTTCAAAATCCTTTCACTCAATTAACCAAACAGGTAACAACTTTGTGATTTGTACTTTTGAGTCTGAAGGTATAATCTACATTAGGATTTATCTTTATTTGCCCCTTGGGTTTATTATTTCCTTATGAATCTCTGATTGCCTTAATGAGTTTCACCGTGTCATTGTGCATTTGTCAGATATTTTGCTAAATGAGTCACAAACACTGAGATTTTAACAGAAGCTTTACAAAGTGCACATTTGCAAACACTGCAGTTTCCATGTGAGCATGTAAAAATGAAACGTCAGAACTCAAACAACAACAACAACAATGGTGGCTTCATACCAGACTCTGCTGCACCTCATCACCAACAGTCACAGGTGCCTGTCTCACCTGATAATAGCAGGGCCACTATTGAATAACAACACGCTGACAACTGTGAAAACAACACCAGAAATGTTTCCAGGACCTAAAAAATGTGATGAGCCTGACTGTAGCTCAATGCTTTGTCTATTTGTTTTCTTAATTTGCATGATTTTAATTTCCTATTTGCATGTGTTGAGCTCTCTTGGCCACTGTTCCAATATCTGTTCTAAATGAAGCCTCATGTGGGGACAAGGCTTTAGTCTCGTCTGGCTCCACGTTCCATTCCCCTGGTGTTTGTCCCCCTGTCCCTTCTGTCAAATCTCAACCTGGACATTTAATCGTCCAATTAAAGTTTTCCTCAAGTGGCGTCTGGGTCCTCACCTCTTTCTAGACAGGCAGTAAAATACAAAATATGTTTAAAAATATCGTAAATTGCTCAAATTAACACCAGGTTGCTGTGGTAACCTCCTGATTCAAGTGCAGAGAATGTATCCCCCCCCCCGCCCTCTCTCAACCTGCCAGACGCTACACTGCCACCTACTGGGCAACAGGGGCCATCACAGCATGAGTGGGTGCCAACTCGGGTCAGGAGTATTAGAAACATTTAAATTATGTAAGCTCTAATTTATGCACAAACATTTTAATGAGCTGGAACAAAATAATGGAAAGTTTACAAAGTGCAAATGTCAGACATTCTTGATTAGTGGCCTATTTCTGTGCATGTGTGTAAATGAGTGTGTGTGCTGTGTGCCCCCCCCGCCCTGCATGATCAGATGTGACATTAGCAGAGGCCTCATCTGTCTCATGGATAGGAGTGTGTGTGTGTGTGTGTGTGTGTGTGTGTGTGTGTGTGTGTGTGTGAAGTCATGACCAGAAGGTCAGACAGATGCTGTAAACACAAGCCGGCGTCCCTGGAGGATCGGCCCGGCTACACAAGCGGAGAAACTCGCTCTTTGCACTCAAGATAAATTGTTGCATCATTACATATGTGCAGTTGTTGGAAATGCAGACCCCCCCCCCCCCCCCCCCCCCACCACCAATGCTGTGGATTTTGGCCACGGCTGAGCGACCACTTGGGAAGCCATCAGTCTTTGTTATGGCTGGCCGTCCAATGACACTGCACCGTTTAAATAAATGAAATGGGCCACAGAAGAAAAATAAGGCGCATCATCAAATATTAAGCTGCCGGCTCACAGATGAGTGGAAGGTTGTGTTTTATAAGCAGCCGGCTGCAGAGCTGCAGTCCTCGGCTCTCTCTGGGAATCTGGGAGCGTTGCCCATATGCTCCATTAACACCGGCTACTGGGAAAGGGACAGGCCGGCATGACACAATTCCAGGATGGAGCATGTGTTGCAATGCAGGCGTGTGACAGACATGACGACCGGCTCCACCGCTTGTTATTTACACAGAAATATAAACAAAGGTTCAATATGGAACTATAAGAACAGATGGGAAACGGATCTAACTCCTCGATGTGGAGCTACCACTTCAACGTGAAGTCAACTGAAGATGAAGATAAGCGATGACACTTTAAAATAAGAAGTTAGAAACAACAAGGCCAGTGCTGCACGAACGAGAAAAATACGTGATACGTGTTTATGTTTGGAACGTGAGTCAAACATAAAGTATCATCTCAACCCGAACCATAGTGTAAAATATATTTTAGAAGAAAACACTTGAGTCCTCTTTCCCATTAACGTTATCTGTCATATGATCCATAGTTATAATAAAAACATGTTGTTATAAGAATACGTGCTTTAGCTGCTTTACCAGGTTTAACACAAGAAACAAAAAGGAGCCGAACGACCTCCAGTGACCCTGAGAAAAGCCTCCTAATGGAAGCTGCAGGTAGATAATGGTCAGTGAGACATAATGAGCCCAGAGCACAGCTCGTATCGTCTGACTCTGTCCAGCCCAAACTCGTGTGATGACCAGGATGAGGATGATAGGAGCTGGACTAGGAAGCAGGAGAAAACCTCAGGAGATGTAATCGTGTGCTTCAGTGATGTGGCTCATTAACCAGTAATCTGTGACAAGCTTTCATCTCAGGAGCCAGATGTGATTTGATTCTGAGAGATCCACGTCTCTCTCTCTCTCTCTCTGCCGCGGCCTGACGGAGGACTTTGCTTCCTGCAGCAGCTGACACACCAATTACAAGGTTATTTTTAAAATCCTGCTTCACCATAACGCTCCCCGAAATAGGTCTTAAATAACCGGGTGTCGGATATCAGCAAACCCAGTGGCACTGCACAGATGCAGCTGGTGCACCGGTTTGCACTGGTGCACACTGACAACTACATTACCCAAGATGCATGTGGATATGTATATTTACTTTCACCATGGAGGGTATGTTCTCACCTCTGTTTGTTGGGTTGTGAACAAGATTACACAAAATCTATTTAGCAGATTTCTGCAAAACTTGTAGGAAAGATGCAATTTGGGTGAGTGAGGAACTCATCAGATTTTGGGGCGGATAGTAAAGGTATATTTAAGGAGCTGGTATTTTTGGTTTTATAGTTATTTGGAGAGGTTTCTGTGCAGCATTCATTTCTTTGCTACGGGTCAAGATGACATTCAGGGGAGTCTTCGCCATTTTCTCTCATCCACATAAATTTTTCTCAGAACGACCCACTTCACTTCCAGCAGACGTAGAGTTTTCCTCTCAGAGAAGCCAGCTGGGATGGAAACAGAACAGAGCAGGAGAGGGAGAAGGCCTCCGTCCTCTCCAGCAAAGAGCCGTGCAGTGAGCGAGTCCAGGAAATGATGGAAAAACCACAAATTGCTGGAGAGTGAATCATGCTGAGGCGAAGGCAGAGAGATGGGGAGCGTTCAGTTTTGTCTGAGTGTGGAGAACCAGAACCTTCAGTAAGAGTGAAATCTGAAACAAAACCTGTTAGAAAAGTTGGAAAAGTTTGTTGAAATGCAAAATGCATCAAGCTCCTGCCTCTGTGGGTTAGTAACACGCCTGGAGAACAGAGGGAAGTCACAGCACAGAGAAGTACAGTTGAAAATCGAACTCCACAGATGCAGTTCTTACCGTATCGGTCACGGCCGGCTTCTCAAACATCTTCTTCAGACTTTCCAGGGGGATGTGAAACCTCTCGATCCTCTTAGCAGCCTGCTGGTCCTCTCTGAGCACCGGCTCGCCCGCTGCCTCTACCTGCGGCCCACAGGCGCGACTGGCAACCAAGCCCGAGGTCAACTCCTCTCCATTTCCTGATTGAGTTTCCATTGTTGTCCAGAAACCGTATCCCTCCCCCCCCTCCGTCGTTTCCCCTTCAGGCTTGAGAAGGGGAAGTGTATTGTACCAGGGGTGAGGAAGTGAGGGAGGTAGGACGAGGGTGAGGAGAAGAGATGGAGATCAGGCCGGGGGTCCGTCTTTGTCTGTCGGGCTCTCGGACACACGCAGGGAAAACTAGAGGAAAGAGGAGGAGAGCAGAAAAAGTTTTTCCCCTCTCGCTCTCGCTCTGCCCTGTAATTACTCACACACACAGAAGCCTGAGTAAACTCCCCTGTAGGCTGAGGGAAGCAGAGAGAGATACGAGTCACAGCTTCAGAGGAGGAGACGAGGAAGAAGAGGAGGAGGAAGAGAATCAGTGAGGTTCAGACCCTGTTGCTTCAGACCCTGTGGGCACCGGGTCCTTCTGCTGCCAACCGGTCATCGCCCTGCTTACTACACAGGATCAAAGTATCAGTGCTGCAACGTGACCATTTCTATTTCATACGTGAGAACAAAGCACATAAGACAATGGGATTTGTACTTTTGATAATATAATAAAGTCTATAAAAATGGTTTTAATACTAAATGAATGCCTGACTCGTTTCTTCTTCTGTTGTTTGATGCTCCCTGCAGTTTGTCTGAAAGTCTGAACTTTCCACTTTCACTCTGCAAACGGAGCAGACTCTGGTTCAGTTTGATCCAGACCGAGACCGAGGCCCCGTTCACGCCTCTTACTCTGGTTCAGGGTGAAACTGGAAAGTTCAAAAGAAGGCTGGAGTGGAAACGCTGGGAAACATCAGGTCTGGGTGGGAAGGAAAAGCTCATTATTCCTGATTAGACCAAGGAGGCCTCGTAAAGGCTGATCCCTGGTGACCTGCCCTGCAGCCACCATGACTAATGCATTGTTAATTTTCCTCCTGCCACACCAGCACTTCCTCAGGAGTGTTTTCCTGAAAGGAGAACACATGATCTCAGCTTCCTCTGCCTGACTCCCCCTTCAGCTGCTTCCTCTCTGATCCCATCACTACACCTCCTCTCCAGCCTCCGGGACCTGGGTTCCATCAGCTCGTTTCAAAACGCTCATCCAGTTATTACTCCCATGAGCTGCAGAGGGAGAGCAGGAGTCAAACGATGGGGAGGAGAGTCAGAGCGGCTGACGGAGGAAGACGAAGACGAATGACGGCTTAATTACAGGATCGGGTGGAGACGAGGACGGCGGAGATATGCTCGTTCACACTCACAATAGATACATCAACACAGGGAGAGGGAGAGCGGCGGGGAGGCAATCCAGATAATCCAATCTGAATGAATGAACGCTCATGATAAATGCATGTGATAGTACTTTGGAGGACAGAGTATCACTCCAGTTATACCAGTGGCTGATGCATAATTCAGATGGAGGCCGAGGTTTGTGTGTCACTTTCTGCTGGATCCTGTGTCGTCCGAGGCCGCTCGGCTTACACCCAGTCACCTGGACATGAGGAACTGGAAATACTCCATTCTAGAGATTCAATCGAGCCCATCTTAAATCAAGTTCAAGAAAATCATACTTTATGAGACCACGTGACCTCCACCTTTGACCTTTGGCTACCAAAATAGAACACGTTAATCGTGGAGTTCAATGTTTCTGTCACATGTGGACGGGTTCTCTGAAGACGCTCTGGAGACCCTCTGGAGACGTTCTGGAGACGTTCTGGAGACGCTCTGGAGACGTTCTGGAGACGTTCTGAAGACGCTCTGGAGACGCTCTGGAGACGCTCTGGAGATGTTCTGGAGACGCTCTGGAGACGCTCTGGAGACGCTCTGGAGACGTTCTGGAGACGCTCTGGAGACGCTCTGGAGACGTTCTGGAGACGTTCTGGAGACGCTCTGGAGACGCTCTGGAGACGCTCTGAAGACGCTCTGGAGACGTTCTGGAGACGCTCTGAAGACGCTCTGGAGACGCTCTGGAGACGCTCTGGAGACGTTCTGGAGACGCTCTGGAGACGCTCTGGAGACGCTCTGGAGACGCTCTGGAGACGTTCTGGAGACGCTCTGGAGACGCTCTGGAGACGCTCTGGAGACGTTCTGGAGACGCTCTGGAGACGCTCTGGAGACGCTCTGGAGACGCTCTGGAGACGTTCTGAAGACGCTCTGGAGACGCTCTGGAGACGCTCTGGAGACGTTCTGGAGACGCTCTGGAGACGCTCTGGAGACGCTCTGGAGACGCTCTGGAGACGCTCTGGAGACGTTCTGGAGACGCTCTGGAGACGCTCTGGAGACGCTCTGGAGACGCTCTGGAGACGCTCTGGAGACGCTCTGGAGACGTTCTGGAGACGCTCTGAAGACGCTCTGGAGACGCTCTGGAGACGCTCTGAAGACGTTCTGGAGACGCTCTGAAGATGCTCTGGAGACGCTCTGGAGACGTTCTGGAGACGTTCTGGAGACGTTCTGGAGACGCTCTGGAGACGCTCTGAAGATGTTCTGGAGACGCTCTGGAGACGCTCTGGAGACGCTCTGGAGACGCTCTGAAGATGTTCTGGAGACGCTCTGGAGACGCTCTGGAGACGTCATGTTAGAAAACAAAGGGACACAGGGACAGACAAACAGAAAACGCCGGTGAAGAGGCTTAAAAAATCGAATGAAATGATATAAAAATAAACATTTTTGTTTTTGATTATGCCACTTTGAGTTTCTATTAACTCCCCCCCCCCCCCCCCCCCCCGTGTGGTATTTCCTTTCAGCCGCTGAAAAGAGTCAATTTTGGTAGAAAATAGGCCTCAGAGGAGCATCTGCTGGAATAATGGAGTATTAAAGATTTTCGATGTTATGCATTTTGATTCGTTGCCTCGTGAAAAACACGAACACACACACACCGACACACACACACCCACACAGACAAACACACACACACACACACACAGACACACACACACACACACACAGACACACACACACACTGTTTTAAGTGCAGGGCTATAATTCAGCGTAGCAGCAAACACAAAGCTCCCGAGCGGCTTCGCTTTAATACAACAAGACAATATTTCAGGCCTAGTGGGGCTTCAGAGAGACGTCTCACGGAGAAACCACCGGCTACAAACACTGTCTGCTTCCATTAAATAAAAGATGTGGCAGCTTCCGTGTTGGTTCCCATGTTGAATTCCTGTCCAGGGCCGCTCGGATCGTTTTATTCAGAGGACACACTGAAATACCAGCCGTCCCATAAGATAAGAGGATAACAGGTCTCATTTCCATTTTGTCCACAGAGGAAGAAAACATACATCGTATACTCCAGGAGAGAAGACACTGAATCCTACTAGTGAGGACCTTTAACATGGCATCTACTTACAAATATGTACAGTCTGGTTCTGGAAGTGTGGAAATCATATGCTGGCTCATTTATGTCCACCATCATCCACTTGAAGGAGTCGTTCCTATGGAGCCTGTTGCCCTCCGTCAGGGTCTGATGGTGAAATGCATCAGATAAGAGCAGCAGTCAAAACAATAGGTTTTAATGTTGATAACTTCAGAGACTCCATGGTTAAATAAAGGTTGACTAATAAAACGAATATATTGTCACTTGACGTCACCTGACATCCTAATAGACCCATGAGGGGTCGTCATACAGCGAGGGGGCACAAGGGGGCGTGGTTAACAAACTGATCCTCTGTGACTACACCACAGAAGTGAATCAGCTCCGGGACCATTTCCTGGAACCGACCCGTCACTGTACTTCCTGCTCAGGGTGGAGGCAGCAGTCAGTGAGGATCAGGTTACAGCCTCTCCACTTACTGGGGCTTCGCTTCTCCCTCGTTTCAACAGGTCACCTGATCGGGGGGGGGGGGGGGGGGGGGGGGGGGGTTGTAGAGCAGGCACAGGCTGGTCAGTGAAAACAGAACAAGGCTCGAAGGCTGCAGGAAGTTTCAGGTGACGATGACGCACAGAGACAATAAAGCTCCTGATGTTGGATGAAGCTACGTCACGATGTATGCAAATGTTATATAATGAACTTCCGTGTATGAAAAGTAAATAAAAACAGTTATTTTTATGTAAAACATTTGTCAAATTGGTGGATTTCATGTTTTTACATATAAAGTATGTCAAGCCCATAAATATGTATGCTAATGTATGTATAAAATATACTACATATATACAAAGTGTGTAATAATTTATACCAATAACATATTCATGTGTATAGAAGTGCAATTTACAAAATACACACATATGCATAGCAAATATTCATATATGTGATGAAAGTTACATGTGTCTGATGTATTGTCTTGAGATTGATGATAAAAGACTTATAGACATATAAGATATGTATTTGCGAAATAGTTTTTCTATGTATATTGTTTGAATTAACATATCTTTGTCAATTAGATATTAGATATAAATAGTATTTATATAGGGGCATATTTCTACATCAGGTTGCATTCATATAATTGATAAATAATGTTGTTATATGTGTTTTCCCACTTGAGGTGGATATTGTTTGCTGTTCTATTTATTATGTTTCCTCTGATCTCTGTGCAGCTTTATTCTCTGTGTATTATTATACAAACTCCTCTGGGGAACTTATTGACTTTCTGTGTGTTGTACAAACACCTTCTCTGGATGCTCTGCTGAGCGGAGGGTGTATTTGGTAAATAGATTGTCTGTCCTTCACTGAACGATGGGGTTTTCCTTGTCTGGGCGGGTGGAGACTTTGAAAGAAACAACAACTCGTCATACCTGCTGCATCAGAACTAAATACTATAAGAATACTCAAGTTTTAAATTAAAGAATCAGAGATGATTGAATTTCAACCTGTAGGAAAAGACAAATGATGAGCCACCCTTCCTATTTCAGAGAAGAAGAAGAATTGAAATATTGTAAACTATTGTAAATAAAATCTCTTAATTACTGCGAATACATGGGAGGATAAATATGTGAGCCAGTATGTGGTTAGTGGTGCTGCACTTGAATGGATGTGACCCGAGTGACCCACACGTCACCAGGGCAGTATTTATATGGCTTAATTGTGGCCCAGATCTTGCAAACCCCAGAAGTGCTGTATAAATACAGATATTAATATTTAGTCTTAATACTCATCGCTTACCTTCACGCGCCTGTTTTCTGTTTTCCAAGCCAATGCTGCCATCTGCTTGTCACTATCTGGAAGTACAGCAGAGGAATATTAAATTAAATGTTTCAATATTTCATACAAATAAAGTCATTACAGGGAAAATTATTATTAATATTACTTCAGAAAAACAACTCAACCATCTCAGCTTCATCTAGAAAAAATAACCTGTTTCTACGTTTGTGTTAAAGTTACAAATGCAGAGAAAATCCACTTAATCGTCCTTAAACAATTAAAAGCATGTTTGTGCGAATTGTAAACAATCAAATATATCTAAATTTACTATGCATGAAATAAAAGTCTAAAAAATGTGACAAATAAACGGTGTGAGATTGGCTAAAAGGAACAATATGATATAATAAAACAGATAAAACAGTGGTTTGTTCCCCTGGTGGAACAGAAGCATGAGACTCGGACACATTCAGCCATTTATTCCCCCCTGAGTTAAATCAACTCCCTGAACCCATCCTTTTTGTGTCTGTCTCTAACACTCACACACGCACACACACACACACGCACACACACACACACACACACACACACACACACACACACACACACAGACACACACACTGGGGTCTGCGGGTCACTGTGCAATGAGACAGCTGAGCCATCCCTCCCAGTCCCTGGGGAAACAATTACAGCGCAGCAGAGGCACAGGAGTCGGACAGGGGGCTGGGAATTAATGATGGGCTCATGCCCGGCTGCCACTGGCTCATGACTCAAACTGGAGGAGAAGCTCATAGACAGAGAGGATGGCGCCTCCTGCTGGTGGGTACATGGCACTGCTGTTTCTGTGTCCTGTCTGATTATCATTAAATATAAAGTTCCTACATGAGAATCATCACACAGATCATAATGCGATTAGAAATAAAGGAGAAGTTAAATATAGATCTTTATATCTCTAAAACATCTGGATCAAGTAGAGGTTCAACATCACATGTTAATAAAGATAAACTGATTCGATCTGAGAGTTAATTAAATATGATCTATCTATCTATCTATCTAATATCTAAAGCACTGGTCTTCAACAGGGGGTCCGCGACCCCTAGGGGGTCCGCGGGGCTACTGCAGGGGGGGGTCGCGATTTTTTTTTTTCAAAAAAAATGTTTCCACAAAATTCACCTCTTCAGAACCAGAATTGTATATATTTCATGCAAATACGACAGCACAGGCACTGGCCAATCAGATCACGTTTATGCTCACGTCTAAAGAGTGCGAAGCTCAAAAATAAAAGATGGAGGACCAAACTCTGTAGATGGTCGTATTTGTACCTAAAAGTTGCTTGTTTTACTTTTTTTTGCTTAGATTTTTGTAAAATTTACAGAGAAATAGACACTGTACAATATAAAAAAAACATAACTGTAACTGAAAAATAAGTCTGAGCGGATTTGCGAGGTGTCTGATCCACCTTTCTAATGTTAGCATGCTACTTCCCACAAGGGTAGTATTGAATGCACAATAACAGTGTAGCTATGTTTATACATGGCACTAGGCCCAGAATAATATAAACACTATTTTATGCAATTTATATAGTAGGGGGTCCCTGCTCCATCTCGCCATCAGTTTGGGGGACCTTGGCCTGAAAAACGTTGAAGACCCCTGATCTAAAGTTCAGTATATGGAGACTTACGACCATCTAGTGGTCAAATCACAGATTGCAACCATCTGAACAGAGGAACCTACTTTTGCTTCAGGTGACATTAAAACATGAAAGTCTCTCTTCACAGTCAGTGGTGGAATGAATCTAGATTCAAAATGAAAACATTGATCTGTGGGTGAAAGCTTGAATCCAGCTAAGGGACTGTTGGGCATCAACCAATGTATTTCAAAGTTAATATTATTATTTATATTATTTATCTCTGTGGAAGTGTCGAGTCGTTTCATCCTGAGTCACATGCATCAGCTCAGACTGAGAGAAGAACCCGGACGGGACAGAAAACACATTCAGTCATATGTTTCATAACGATGAGGAGATTTGATTCTAGAAAACAAATCATAATCACGTCTGAGCTGATAATGATCTAACACACTTTTCCTTATTCGTAGCCATTGTTCAGACACACAGTGAAAAAGCCAGACCTCCACCATCCTTCTCCTCCCCCACAACCCCCTCCAGCTGCCTCCTCCTCTTCCTCCTCTGATCAACCGCCCCCCCTCACCCCCCCCCCTCCCTCCCTCTCGTGACCTGTTGCCATGGAAGCTGATTGGAAGGCTCACTCGGTCTCCCCCCCGCACGTTTCCACTCCATCCTCGCCGAGGAGAAAACAAAAGCGAGTCGGAGCTCGGCACAAAACCCAAAAATAAAAAATGAACTTAGACAAGACGTCCATCTCAATTTCTTCATTTCCGTGCAACGTTCAAACACAAGAAGAAGAAATGTGAAGCCCTACCACTTCAATACTTTATCTTTGTCCATGTAAACTCGAGGCTGAGGCTTTAAATTGATTTATTGTCGTTATTTTTCAGACCAAACACGACTGTAACGAGAGAAGTGCACGTTCAGGGGCGAGCATCTCATAGCAAAGATGTTTCCGGTTGAGTGGCTGATCACGTCTGTCTGAAAGCTTTGTTGTGTACATTGGTGCTTTGTGCTGTTTGTGTGGTACAAAGACCGCCTGTTTACAATATGGCTGATATTTTCTATTTGTGGATTATAAAAAACTGCACAAACAAACGGTAAAGACACTGTTTCCATTCATACATGAAAAGTATATACATTTCATATTTCCATCATATCAGCTCCGTAATGACTTGATAAATAAAGATGGACGACGCCTCTCCCTCCGTCCAGGAAAGAAGCCAAATGATCCCGTAAACAAACGCTGCCATCTTGCGCATTTGGAGACAGAGTCCATCACGATGTCTTTTCCTTTGTATGACATCAAATAAACAATTTACAGACTTTAAGGTTTGGTCCTTCTGTCAACAGCCACCAGGGGGCGATATGTGTCACTTTTAGGTAGCTGTCATGTCTATATACAGTCTAAGCTGCCACCTGGTGGTCATTGTGACAAACTACAACATCTGAATGGAATCGCACATTCAGGCTTAATTCAGGTTCTTGAGATGTCTTTAAAAAATGGAAATCTGCACAAAGCAGGTTAAATCTTTATAAAGTGTTTGTTTGTCTGTTAGTGAACAGGATTACTTAAACGACAGGATTATTAACTTGTCTTAATGAACTCGGTGGGAGGCTGTGGAACGAGTTCTGGAGAGAACCCATTCAATCTTTGTGCGGCTGCAGGACTTTTATAAAACGTTCTTTAACATCGTGAGACATTGTCGTTGATTTCTCAGAAAAATAACTCATGGAACCGGATGAGAAGTTCACCTGTGTGTGGGTGGAATTTACAAATACAAAATGGAATCAGTTAATGTTAAAGTGGTTTCATGAGGGGAGTGTCCGGCCGTGTGTGTCCTTCTAGTTCTCATTTTAGAATGAATCAACTCAGGGCTGCGGCTACAGTGAGGACAATAGCTGTTGGTCCAATTCAGAGAGGAAGAGGAGGAGGAGGAGGACTTCGTGGGCCGATGAAGGCCGAACTGAAATGAGATGGACTAGTCTGTTCTCACCCTTCACCCGAGACACCACGATCCACCCGGCAGATCCTTGGAAATGGGACAGTGCAGCTTCCCCTCCGTGACGCAGTCGGTCTTCAGCAGCAGCCTCTGACCGGACGCAGCCCCTGAAGTGAGACACAGACAGTGAGGTCACAGTGTGAGACCTTCATCTCATAAGGACATGCACAGAAAATATAAAGGAGGCAGCAATTCGATTTATATTCTGTAATTTTTTACTTCATGATGTCAATTATAACATGATGGGATCTTCTGATCATTATCTGATTCAAACTGTGTCTCTAGGTCTATTATCTGTGGAGACATCTTGGAAAATGTGGTTTTCACACCATATTTTTGTGTCAACTTCGACCTCCGACGCTTCCAAATCAATATTCACATAAACTCTGGTGAAAACAGACAGGGCTGAAAACTTGTCTATTAATTTGAATTTGAACATATTTATTATGTAGATATAAAATACAAAATATCTATTAAATGAAGGCATCATATGGACATTTGCTTTAAACCTAATTCCTCAAACAGCTCTGTAAAAGTGACCTGTTTCTGTACTAGCATTGAGAATTAGCATTGAGAATTTTGTTTTAAAGAAGGACGCCACATTTCATTTTGAGTTAAAAACACGCTGCAAATATATCAGAGTAAGAAATTACAGGTTATTGGGAGAAACTCGTGGCTTAATACTTGATATGTGAGTTAATGATCCTCCGGAGAGAAGGCAGAATCTACACTTTCCACCCCCACCCCTTCACATCCACCAGCACATCTACACCCTCCCCTCTCTCTCCCTCTCTCCCTCTCTCTCTCTCTCTCTCCCTCTGATCTCCAAGGGCTCGCTTCACCTCAGTCAAGCTCCAGCGCTCCAGCCGGCAGCAGCATTGGGCTAACAAGTCTTTGTGAGGAGAGAGAGAGGGAGGGAGGGAGAGAGAGAGAGAAGACAGGAAGAGGAAGGGAGGAGGGGGTGCAGACGGAGAGAGAGCCGACAGCCTGAGCATAGGATGAGGGTGCACAGGGAGAAAGCATAAGATAGAGGCAGAAGTGCTCAGTGCTGCACAATAGTGCCAGAGGCTGCTGGAGAGAGAGAGAGAGGAAGGGAGGAAGGGAGGGAGAGAGAGCGAGGAAGGGTGGGAGAGAGAGAGAGAGGGAGGGAGAGTCAGGCATCATGGCAGCGCTCACTGCATCATCACGACACATGGGGATGTTTGGCTGCCGCTGCTGGTGAACACCGTGTGATGCAGAGGAGCGACTCGAGGACTTCCTGGAAACCAGAGGCGAGCCGAGGAAACAGGTCAGTGACGGTCAAAGGTAGAGAGAGGGAGAGGGAGAGGGGGGAGAGGGAGAGGAGGGGGGTTCATCCCAGCACAGGGGGGTGAAGGGGATTTACATGAGTCAATGAGAAATCCCCCTGTTAGTGTGTGGGACGTGGACATGCATGGGGAGTGGGAGGCTGCGTGTGCATTCAGACACGTGAGTGGTTTTGTGCATGTGTGTAGTGTCTTCCTGTTTCTACTGATTCTCCCTGCGAAGCAATGAGCAGGACAGAACAACCTCAGAGGAAATAATAAAGAAAAACAGAAATAAGAGGGTGAGACATTCAAATGAAGGTGTTTGGTAATGAGGAGCAGCACAGGAGGGAAGTGTGTGTGGCAGTGTGGGGAGTAAGAGAGGGAGCAGGGAGACAAAGCCAGTCAGAGAGGAGAAGCTTGGCCCAGCATCCAGCTCTGCTGCATATGATGTAATCCTCCACCAGTCCAAGCAGTCAGCTCAACACTTTCAACAAATCTGAAATTGAAGGATCCACAAACTGCGGAGGGCTGGGTAACACCACACTTCCCAGTATGTGAGAGGATTTACAGAAACCAATGGGAAAGGAGAATAAAAGACATCAACACGACTCGATTTGTTTATCTACATTTGAACAACACTTAATTCTCGGGTGTGAAGTTCTGCAGGAAACATCCTGAAGTTTAGATTCTTTCCTTCTGAGCTCGTTTGAGTTTGAGCCTTAAAACCACAAGATCCTCTGGTTTAACGTTCCTGCAGCCACTCACTGGGAGTCCACTACAGAGGGTTAGATTAAGTCCTGCATAATCGAGTGGTCGTGTGGTGAAGCCGAGCGATGGATGGAATTGGCTCAACGTTAATCTCGACCCCTGAGGGGGAAGATTCCCACTTCCTGTCTCGTCAGGCCTGAGTGTGACTGTGCTGGTTTAACCTGGTTTGAGATCTGTTACAAATACACAGTAAATTATGATATTCAAGCTTGTTTTAACCAGATTTCAGTTCTAATGTTTTGATTTGTCAAATTGGATTTCTGTGCTACATAGTTCAATATGAGATTGTGCTTTTCTAACTCATTTAAAATAGTTTGATGACCTTGATTCCTTCTGCAGTAAAATGGGGTTTTGATGAATCTAAAAATTACAAACTCTTTAATCCACTTTGCAATATGTGTAATTCATAAAGTGGATTCTCTTCCCACAGTTTTTAAAGTTTGCCAACTTAGTCTCAAAAGCCTGAAAAGAAGCCAGAGGTATCTTGCATCACCTGGATTGCACGAGTCTGTGGTGATCCATGAACCTGTGGTCTGTGCAGGTGTGACGAGTGGGAGGAGCCACAGGATGAGTGGGATTCTGAAGAGGAAGCTGGAGGAGGGTCCCGCCCCCTTCCTCTCGCTGCAGGGCTCCGAGGACGACGAGGTGTCCTGCAGCGACAGCGGCAACAGCAGCGACAGCCTCAACCATCCGGTTCCCTCTGGGCTGCTGGACTGTAAGACTACATCACCACAACTCTACACGTGTCACCACAAGTCACCACAAGTCACCACATCACCACATCAACACAAGTCACCAGAAGTCACCACAAGTCACCATATCACCACAAGACACCACAACACCACATCACCACAAGTCACCATGTCACCACAAGTCACCACAAGTCACCACACGTCACTACAAGTCAACAACACGTCATCACAAGTCACCACAAGTCACCACACGTCACCACAAGTCACCAGGCGTCACAACAAGTCAACAACACGTCATCACAAGTCACCACAAGTCACCACAAGTCACCACAAGTCACCAGGCGTCACCAGGCGTCACCAGCGTCACCAGGCGTCACCACAAGTCACCACATCACCACATGTCACAACAAGTCAACAACACGTCATCACAAGTCACCACAAGTCACGACACATCACCACAAGTCACCATAAGTCACCACAAGTCACCACAAGTCACAACAAGTCAACAACACGTCATCACAAGTCACCACACATCACCACAAGTCACCACACGTCACCACACGTCACCACAAGTCACCACAAGTCAACAACACGTCATCACAAGTCACCACACATCACCACACATCACCACAAGTCACCACAAGTCACCAGGCGTCACCAGGCGTCACCAGCGTCACTAGGCGTCACCACAAGTCACCACATCACCACATGTCACAACAAGTCAACAACACGTCATCACAAGTCACCACAAGTCACGACACATCACCACAAGTCACCATAAGTCACCACAAGTCACCACAAGTCACAACAAGTCAACAACACGTCATCACAAGTCACCACAAGTCACGACACATCACCACAAGTCACCATAAGTCACCACAAGTCACCACAAGTCACAACAAGTCAACAACACGTCATCACAAGTCACCACACATCACCACAAGTCACCACACGTCACCACACGTCACCACAAGTCACCACAAGTCAACAACACGTCATCACAAGTCACCACACATCACCACACATCACCACAAGTCACCACACGTCACCACAAGTCACAACAAGTCAACAACACGTCATCACAAGTCACCACACATCACCCCACGTCACCACACGTCATCACAAGTCACCACACGTCACCACAAGTCACCACATCACCACACGTCACCAGAAGTCACCACATCACAACAAGTCACCACACCTCACCACAAGTCACCACAAGTCACCACATCACAACAAGTCACCAGAAGTCACCACATCACAACAAGTCACCACACCTCACCACACGTCACCACACGTCACCACACGTCACCACACCTCACCACACCTCACCACACCTCACCACACCTCACCACACCTCACCACAAGTCACCACACCTCACCACACCTCACCACACCTCACCACACCTCACCACATCACCACGCGTCACCACGCGTCACCACACGTCACCACAAGTCCACCAAACGTCACCACACGTCACCACAAGTCACCACATCACCACAAGTCACCAGGCGTCACCACAAGTCACCACAAGTCACAACAAGTCAACAACACGTCATCACAAGTCACCACACGTCACCACACGTCACCACACGTCACCACAAGTCACCACACGTCACCGTAAACGTATCAGTGAACAAGACAACTCACTCTTTAGTGTCCATTTCAGTCATTGTGTGTAATTTTTTCATAATCAATTTATATGGCAGCAAACGTTTTGCATTCAAGATTTAAATGGTGAAGATTTAACTGATAGAAATCTTTCCATTACATATTAAGTGGTTCTATATGCCTGAGTACAGTTAGTGTCAACCCTCAATACCTATTATATACACACACATGTGTGGAGACCCCCAAGGATCTATTGTGGGACCACTCTTCTTTTCTTTATACAATGCAGAATATTTCCCTAGAACCTGATCCCACTGCAGATGTAACATTGTTGTCGTCTCTTGACTGGTCCCATCATGTGCACGATTAAATGGGGTGACTGTTTTTTTTTTATTCTGGCAAAACAGAACAATAGCATCTTAGTTCATTAGGTTTATGATGTATAATTATGAAACAGGTTTAGCTCGACCCGGACCTTTAATAAAAGCTGATCGACAATGAAAGTCCAGACCCGACTCTGTGTTTGTATTCCAGCTTCTCTGCAGCAGCACCCGAAGCGACTCCGGGGCCGCAACGTGCACTTTGAGAGCGTGACCGTCTACTACTTCAACCGGCGGCAGGGCTTCACCAGCGTGCCCACGCAGGGCGGCAGCACCCTGGGGATGTCTCCACGCCACAGCGGGGTGAAGCGCTTCACCCTCAGGGAGTTCGCCCTGGAGCAGAAGAGGAGCCACCGCATCATGCTGAGGGATCATCTCAAGGAGGAGAAGCTCAACGCCATCAAACTCAAAGTCTGTGGGACAACTGGCTCTTACAAAGTTCTATCACCTAATTTCTTAACCATGATTTGTTCCTTCATCAAAGCCTATTTGCTTAAAGCTGAAATAGGACAGTTATAGGATAAAGGAATATAATATAGTGTTTAGTTTTCTCTGCATGTGATAATCCTGAACGATCATATGTTTGTCCATTTAAAAGACTTTAACGTAAATCTCCTCTTCCTCCAGATGACAAAGAACGGCACGGTGTCATCGGTGGAGGCCGACAGCCTCACGCTCGACGACATCTCTGAGGACGACCTGGACGTGGACAACACCGAGGTGGACGATTATTTCTTCCTCCAGCCTCTGACCACCAGGAGACGCCGCGCCCTCCTCCGGTCCTCGGGGGTGCGACGCATCGACGTGGACGAGAAGCACGAGCTGCGTTCCCTCCGTGTGTCCCGGGAGGAGTGTGGCTGCCGGTGCCGCGGGGCATGTGACCCTGAGACGTGTGCTTGCAGCCTGGCCGGCATTAAGTGCCAGGTAAATGGAACTGTGGTGAGGCCCATCTATAATACTCAAGTGTTGATCACGTCTGTCTGAAGAACTGAAATCAATATTCATTTGTTCTTATTCGGTCAAAAGTCTGGTTAGGAAATGTAGGTATTTTGGTTATTTTAGGGTTCTGACTTAAATCCATACTGGTGCTACTCTTGTGGTCACGACCTCTGACCTTTACATTTTACCATATCCTAACCACAAGCTCCTGAGTTCCATTTGAACGCAGCAATACTAACTCCACATCACTATATGCATACAGCTGCATTATAGTTCATACATCCAGCCTCCTCCATGTCAGCAGATGGGACATGGTGCAAACTGAAAGGTCGAGGTACTGTGGTTAGGGTTAGGGTTAGAGTTAACCCCTAACCCTAACCCTGTAGTGGATTGTGTCACACCACAGAAAGTGATATTTTTGTTTTACCTCTTCTATCAGACAGTTAGGGTTAAGGTTAAGGTTAGTGGACTATTGAATTTATCTTTTATTTTTCACAAACAAATGGGTGAATAATTTTTTGTAAAATACAGTCGACTGCTGTTTGATCCTTGAATCAATTCAAATTCTAGATTTCCGGGGTATTGACCACATGAAGTTCTTCTGCATCAAGACGTATGAAAATATTAGACAAACCAAATCTAGATTGTGCAGTTTTCTGGTCAACCAGTAGCCGCCCTGGTTGTGTTGACCTGTCCCCTCTGTCCCACACATGCAGGTGGACCGGATGTCCTTCCCCTGCGGCTGCAGCAAAGACGGCTGCAGCAACGCCACAGGACGCCTGGAGTTCAACCCGGTCCGGGTGCGCACCCACTTCCTGCACACCATCATGAAGCTGGAGCTGGAGAGGAGCGGCGACGAGCTTCATCATCATCATCATCATCCTCATCATCCTCATCATCAGCAGCAGCAGCCGCCGGAGCAGCAGCTGGTAACCAACGGCAACGGTTACCATGGAGACTCGTCCTTGGTCCAGCAGCAGCAGCAGCCGAACCTGCAGTTCCCACTGATGAGCGCCACGCCGCACATTCCCATCATGCACCTCCAGAACACAGGCGACGCAGATTTACATCTAGATGAGGAGGAGGAAGAAGAGGAGGAGGAGGAGGAGGAAGAGGATGAAGATGATGAGGCGTATGAGGAAGACGAGGACGGCAGCAGTATGTGCAGCGGGCTGTCAGACTGCAGCACGCACAGCTTGGAGACAATCGAGCCCGAGGATGGAGAAGAGGACGAGGAGGATGAGGAAGACGAGGAGGACGAGGAGGACGAGGAAGACGAGGAGGACGAGGAAGAGGAAGACTGGGAGTGCTCACTACCTCCGCCCTACTCTGTCCCACTTCCTTCTGTGCTGAGTTACTCCAACAACACACTCGTGAGCCTCAGTAACCCCTTCCACAGCACCCCCCCCATGCAGCACTATCAGATGGACGGTTCTGTGAAGGACACTCCACCCATCCTCCCCAGCCCCCCCACCCTCCCCACAGTGGAAACAGCACTCAAGGCCGAAATAAACACTGAGCCCCACTGCCGAACGTTCCCAGGCCCCACTGAGTCCCTGACGCTCCAGACCCGTTCACATGTACACCCCCGTGAGACGAGCGCCGCAGCCAATGAGCGGCCGCGCTCCACAGACCTCCAGAACGGTCCAGACGACCATGACTCACACACTGAGGCTGTGGAGCAGACAGGGGAGGAAATAAGAGAGCCATTACAGGAGCGGCTGAAAGAGCAGGGAGCCGAGCCCGGTGAACAGAGCGCCTGATGATTCAGAGCCTTCAGAAAGGCTGCGCTCCTTATTTGGAATCTTTATTCAAGAGTTGTGACCTTCCAGCTTCGGAGGGTCATTCTGGATAAGTGCTCTTCCAAAGACAGAGGGTGATCTCACTCGAGCTCAGTTAGTCTGGAAACCTTTTCAAGATCAACTGTCCAATAGAACAGTGTTTCTGTATCTTACCTGTAACTTCATGAAGTGTCACTTCTGCCTTGTTCTGAAGTCTTTGATTATTACAGCATGTTTTCTGGATGTGGGGCGTCAGTGACTGATCAATGAGATTGTGAGGTGCCCGTATTGTTTCACTATTCCCCATCGTGCTGGTGTGTCCCCCCCTCCCCCCCCTCCCGCTGCTAGCCGTTCTCGAATGCCTGTCTGTATCGCATGTGCTCTGTTTGGACTCTCACACAAACTGTACAATGATAAACGATGTCACTGGCAAAACAACAGCATTCGTATTAATGGTTGACAACCCAGTGGACACGAGTTGTGTTTTTGTTCCTGTTCTGTGATCAGTTTGTATCCACGCTCGCAGTGTAGCGGACTATCGCATGGATGCTTTAGATTTGGTTTAGAAATGTATGTTCCCCGCAGGAGGTATTTCATTAACGTATCAATAAATATTTTTATATTAACGAGGCTTGACATGGAGTGATGATTCTTACACATGTCCACCGTGTTTCTAGATCTGCTGCCGACTGTTTCCATCAGTGTTTTGTTTACGCAGCTTCTCTCGCCTGCAGCCTCTGGAGGTATGACTAATTGCAAACTTGACTTTTCCATCTACAGAAATCATCACGCTATGATTTCACTCAGTCCAATATTTCCAATTAAATATCTGCAACATTCCCACCTGCCTCAGAATCGCTTTACATTCCAAAGTAAGACAATAAACAGCGACAAATCCCGACTTCAAAGATAACTTCTGTTTCACGTTAGGTGTCATTTCTTTTTGAAACCACAACATCTCCTGCATGAATCTGTTTTTAATAACTCCACCACTGACACTTTGCTGATATGATTGTAATCATTCTGTTCCTCCTCTAAATAACACCAATCATCACCTGGTTGGTGTCAATCGAGCTTAGACACGTGTGTGTTCCTTTTATTAAAATAATAATAAGATAAATATTTGTCTGTGCATGTTATTGATTATTTTACAGTCCTGTGAGCAATGTGATAACACTGCACTATTTAATTCTGTTATTTAAATCTTAGTTTAACAAATAAAGGTGTAAAATCCACTTAATAATCCACTTAAGGAAAAGTGATAAACTCCAATGTGCTGTATTTTCTCTTCCCACCATCAGATGGCGTCTGCTGCTCAACATCTGACTTCCTCTTCCCTCTGACGTGTCTGAGCACGAGGGGGTTAAATCCCCAAAATGTCTTGTCTGACGTCATTAAATTAGTTGATTACATGATTTCTGCCTCACGTCAATCTGTGACACTGCTTTTGTTCAGTCGTCAAACGAACGCAGTCTTTTTCTGTCGCTGAGACCGAGGATGGTGTGATGATCCTCTGACGTCCACACACACACCTGTACTGTTCTATCTCAATCTGACCCCCCCCACCCCCCCACCCCCCGAGCCCTCACTCGCCTCACATCCTCTAGAGAGCGCTGCAGAGTTAATAACACTGTGACCAGACCGGCTCCCCTGACGTATAGAGACGTGTTTTCATGGCTCATTTCAGAACCACACAACAAACACAGCAGGTGTCGCTCACAGTGGAGACTGAATGTAGCTGCAGCTGAAACGAGCAGTTACACTCTGCACGTGGAGTTTAATCAGGAACACAAGGTCAACGTCTGACCTGCGCCTTTTCTTATGTAACCCAACCATTAAGGTCTGTGACGGAGGGGAGCAGCAGGAGGGGAATGCCCGCCCCAGCAAGGTATTGTGGGTAAAGTGAGCCGAGAGACGCCGCTGATCAATCACAGGCACAGAGAGAGCTGTGATGTGAGGTTGCCAGGCAACAGGCTGGGAGAAGCAGGCACAGGAGCAGCAAAGTGCTCAGAGGGAGGAGGGGCGGCGGGGGGGGGGGGGGGGGGGGGGGGGGTAGTCTCGGCTTCTTCACCTCCGACTCCCTCCCTCCCTCCCTCCCAGCACCACCTCCTCCTGTGTGCTCGATGTGGACGAGGCTGAAGACAGGGGACGCGTTTAAGCAAACACTGGATATGTTCCAATGTGAATGTTAGAGTCTGTTTAAAAGTCCATTTTACACGTTTGAACATAATTACATCCTCCTGAGGTTGATAAACTCATTCTCTCCTGGATAACCCCCCCCCCCCCCTGTCTTTCAAGATGACAGCTAAAGTATAGGTCTAATGGAACATGGATCAAACTGCTCAATTTCCCAGTAAGATTGGTCATAATTAGTAATTTGATGCAATTAAAACGGGATGAAATGCAAACGTGGAGCAGGTCAAAGGTGGGCTGAAGCCACGCCCAGCCCCAGTCAAGCCCCCTCAGTCCCCGCGATTATAGTTGGCTATATTTTTTATTCAATAATAAATATATAAATAAAGACTTCTTAAGTGAATAACCACACAGCGACTTGTTGCATATATAATAAATTCACTTCTTTTCATTTTGCTTTTTCATGTTTGTGTTGTAGCTGCACGGGAGCTGTCCGGTGCTGAAATAGGTCTTTGTCATTTCCTCCTGGCCACTAATAGTTTGTTGATTAAACTTTGGACAAACTGAATTGGAAAACAATATCTTTATCACTTCTGAACATAACTTGTAAAGGTGCATCAGCTGAGACGGACTTAAGACTCACATCGACGGGACCTCGCCCCGGTGGCTCCACCCCTCCTGCACAGACTCTGGCTCCAAATGAGGTCACTGACACAACATGGCTATCGTGGCTGCTCTTCTGGATAGTGGGAGGAAGTGAATCTTCATTTACAGTCTACAATTAAAAACATTCAGTCTGCGGAGCCTCTTACCTCCTCACAGCACGTCTCCTGCAGCACGAGCTCTCTCCTTCAGAATGAAAGCATCCTGCATGCAAAGTACACTTCCCAAAATTACTTTTATTTTGGAAATCTAGATTTGTTTTTTTTTGCCACATCTTTGGTTAAAACAAAATAAAAGAAATATATATATATATCACTTGTCACATTTAGCAAATTACATAGTTAAGTGTAACATGTACTTGAACCACATGATTCGGTTCAATTGACCAAAGTTCCAATAAACAAGCATTTACAAAAAATATGTCCTTTATTCTTTTGGCTTTGAAATGATATGACCACATGAGCAGACAGGAGTCACTTGCATGCAGTTCACTGAAAACACTACAAGCGCGTTGAGAGATGGCTTCTGATGGCTTCATGGTTTGTATCTACAGAGATGGGACCAAACATGTGTGTTACAGTGCAGGGGCAAAACAAAAGACACCTGGAGGACATAACCTAAATCAGATGGACTCATACCTACAGTAAAAACAATCTCTAGAATATGATATTGGCCCAAACAGAAGGAAACCTCAAACTCAAGGACATCATCAAAAGGTGAGGACTGGGAACGATGGGGAAAAGCCAACATGACCAGGGAGCGCCTGGACAAGGTGGGACCTCCCCTAGAGAGAGTTAACAAGAGCTGACCTATGGGACTAGAGCCTTTCTGGATCTCCTTCTAGCTAAGGGCCGTCAACAACCCCCTTCACACCCTTGTGAACCTGCACAGCTGGGGCAGAAGAGGCAGCCCGATGTGCAAGATCTGTGGGCCAATGGGAACCATGATGGCTCCGATCCAGGGCAGATACGTGTGGAGCCACGACAGAGTACAGACTGTGCTCGCTGACATTCTAGAGCAGGAGAGAACCGGGAAACATCAACTCCAGAGAGAAAGATGGCTCCAGATTCCAGATGTCGTCCAGATTAAGTCCTGTTTTCCACTGGAGGAGAGAAGATCATCCAAGTGGAGCTGACTGGGCCGCGGGGTGCGAGGAGGCATCTGAGAGAGAATCTGAACGCTACAAAGACCTGGTGCAGGGACAGAGCCTGGGGGGGGGGACTGAGGCCGGCAGCAGGGCTCTACCCGGTTGATCAACAGTCTGATGACGTCACTTCCTGTCCAAGGCTGCCGTCATCACGTAATGACTGAAGTTTGAAGTTTCACAACTGCAGCAGAACATAAACAACACTTGCATACAAACAGATACACATTCAGACTTTCTCTCCCACACACACACACACACACGTACATGTGGTGTTACATAGCAGTGGGGGATAGAAAGAGCTCCTACATATACTCTGAGCCCAGATATTATTTACAGTACAAAAACGACATGAACTTCAAACAAACAAGTTGTGACATTATAACCTTCATTCGAGAAGTTAGAGAGATTGACGTTTGTTCCTTTTTTAAGTATATTTTATTACTTGAGATCATTTCTTTACAAGAGCTCTGGAGGAGGTGGGATGGAGGAGAAGGTGGGGGTGGGGGTGGGGGGGATAAGGAGTCGGTTAGAAGAGACACTGCAATACGACAGCGGATGAAAAGACCACACGTGCGCGTCACCTCTAGGAAATCACTCTTTTAGGGAAACGTACAGATTTCTCGTCGAGAGTTGAATGAGGA
Source organism: Pleuronectes platessa (assembly GCF_947347685.1). NCBI lineage: Eukaryota > Metazoa > Chordata > Actinopteri > Pleuronectiformes > Pleuronectidae > Pleuronectes > Pleuronectes platessa. The sequence continues at coordinate 2,434,612 of NC_070649.1, forward strand.
GATTGATGCTGTTCTCATGTTTGTATCTTAGCTGAAGCTGAAGAGGAAAACAACCGGTTCACCGCAAAGCGGAAAAATGATTTTAATGTCCAGAAATGATCATGTCGCTTCTGCTTAGTTCAGGAAAGAACTCAAATGTCAAGGTTTACCGGGGGTTGAGGTATCAGCCGAAGATCCTCTTTCTCCTGTACTTTCATATTACCAATTTTCCTCAACCATATATTTATGTAAAAGCACAAAAGCCAACTGTGATTGTTGCTGCCGTCACATGTGAGTCCAGTGTTCAAGCTCAGTTCTGCAGCCGTCATCTATGAAAAGAGTCAGAATCTTGCGTTGAGCATAAATGAGCGTTTCCGAACGCCAGCAGCTAAATTGATGAAATCTTCTCATCTCACTCTCGCACTAACGAAACCAGGCACGTTTCCCTGAATGTCAAATATGTATCTCACTCCTTCTACTTGCATACATTCAGCTTCTCTGAATCTAGAGACTTGTGTGCTTCGTATTGAAATGGGGGAGATGGCCGTTAAGACAAAAGCACAAAACAGATTTGAACAATCACCAGTGTGTGTATGTGTGTGTGTGTGTGTGTCTGTCCTTTGCACTTGATCTAGTGTTGACGTGGTCCTGACCCTGCATCGTACCAGCTTCACATGGCTGTCGTAGTGTCCAGTATTGACTTGTTCTGCCCTATAGGTGAGTTTACAACAGTGAAAGCAGTGGACACATTCTCACGATAAAGACACAAAAAGTAGAAAACATTCTTTCTCATTAAAAAAAAGGAAAATCTTGGAACCAAAAGAACACAAACAAGAATGCAGAGTACTCGTTAAGTGATACAGCTATTGTTAAATTCAAGACACTGGATTTATATTAGTAGCAGCAGCACTAGCTACAGACAACTTAACAGTACACTCAAGTGTGTCAGATAGTAACAACGACCAATAGGAAAATCACAAGCGATTAGCAGGGAGGCTTCTCCTTGTTCCACTCGACTCTGGCAGTGTCTGCTGGATCATTCATATCCACATCTCCGCTCTGAGAGGACCCATCAACCCACACTCTGATTCTTAGGCCACCCTGGAGGAGCTTTCCTCCACAATCCACACACAAGCTAAGGTCTATCTACCCGCCCTCAGAAGCTGTAAACAAATTTCTCTCATGTCTCTGATTTGAATGTTTTGTTCCTCTTAAAAATTAAAGTCTATTTCTTTCGTTCTTTCGAGTCTTGTCCTTTGTTGTCCTTCTCCCGGTTCTCCTTCTCGTATTTGTCCTTGTCCGATTTCGTCACGCTGTTGTAGGAGGGGGGGGAGGCCGTGGACGGCGTCATGTCTGTTTTGTCGGAGGTGGAGTTCTCGGTGAACTTGCTGATGACCATCACGTCCTTGTCGGGGTCGCGGATGCCCTCCTTCAGCTTCTCCTTGTAGAGGGTGGACACCTTCTTCATGGCCAGACGGATCATGTAGTGGCGGAAGGCCCTCTGGATAATGACGGCCGACATGTCCTCTTGTTTGCGGCGCAGGGTGGTGGTGATGGGCTCGTAAGACACCTTGGAGGGGTTGGAGGCCATGAAGCGCTCCTCCATCTGCCCGCGCAGCACGTCCATCTCCCCGCCCTCGCCCAGCACGCGCTTGGTGAAGGCGAACAGGATGTCCAGACAGTGGATTCGCTCGCCACTCACCATGGGCAGATCCATGGAGATGAGATGGATCATGTTGGGCTTGGGCATGCGCAGCGGCGGGTCCAGGGCGTCTGCAAAGTCAGAGAGCTTACTGTACTCCATGAACTGCGTGGCGTCCGGGTCGAAGCGCTCCCACACCTCGTAGAACATCTCGAAGTCGTCCTCGCTCAGCGGCTCGGCGCTCTCCTCCGTGGCCACGCTGAAGTTCTCCAGGATGACGGCGATGTACATGTTGACCACGATGAGAAAGCAGATAATGATGTAGCTGACGAAGAAGAAGATGGCCACCGACGGGTTGCCGCAGTTGCCCCTGTAAGAGTTGCCCGGGTGCTCCATCCGGCTGTCGCAGTCGGGCTCCCGTTTGTTCAGGATGGGCGCCATGAGGCTGTCCCACCCGGCTGAGGTGGTGATCTGAAACAAGCAGATCATACTGTTCCCGAAGGTCTCGAAATTGAACATGTCGTCGATTCCAGATTCACGCTTGACGTAGGCGAAGTTGGACATCCCGAAGATGGCGTAGATGAACATGACGAGGAAGAGGAGGAGGCCGATGTTGAACAGGGCGGGGAGTGACATCATCAGGGCGAAGAGGAGCGTCCGGATGCCCTTGGCGCCTTTGATGAGACGGAGGATTCGGCCGATCCTGGCCAGACGGATCACTCGGAACAGCGTCGGGGACACAAAGTATTTCTCGATAACTTCGGATAAAAACATTCCTGTAGAAGCAAAAAGAAAATAAAGACATTAATTAACAATCTCACTGCAATTCCACCCAAAAGCAAGGACGACTTCAAATATGTCCTCACCCACGATGGACAGGATCACCACCACAAAGTCAAATATGTTCCAGCCAATCGTGAAGTAATAGTGACGCAGGGAGATCATCTTGAGCATGCTCTCCGTGGTGAAGAGCATGATGAACACCATGTTGATCCGGTAGAGGATGTCGTCCATCTCCTTGGTCTGGTTGTCGGTCTCCACCATCATGGTCACCATGTTGAGGCAGATGAGGATCATAATGACGATGTCGAACGCCTGCTTGGTGATGCAGTCGAACACGCAGCCTTGGAAAGCGTTCTGAGGGAAGAGGAGGAGATTTTACACGTGGTCCAAGAAGTGACAGCCGAGCGGAGCATGAAACCCGAGTGTGTCGGCTCTTACTGTCGGTCGAGGTATCGGTTTCTGTGGTTTCTTGGAGCCCAGCTTCTTCATGGCGTTGTAGTACTTCTTCTGTTCTTCAGTCATGAAAATGTCCTGACCTCCAAAGTAAAGGGGGAACAGAAGAACTTGGTTACAACCGTGAACGACAAAGCAAAGTGAAGCAGTTTCTTGATTATGTGTTGAATGAAATGAAGTAAGTTTTCAAGAAGGATCTGTGGCCTGGTACATTTTGTTCCTACATGGCAATAAATCCCGCTGCAGGTGAAATGTATTCAATTCACGTGATATATCCAGATGAGACTTTCTGCTTCACGATTGAGCAGAATGATACAGTAATAATGTTTTTCTTTGAGCCGGCACACTCGCTGTGCTCTCATTAATCAAAGACATGAGTTCCCCTGCTCAGTATCACACTCCGAGTGCAAGATGCATGTCTGGAGGGAAGACTGGTGTCACCATTGAACAACCATCTGTGTGGCTGTGACTGTGGGGCTGCTGAAGCACACCAACTGATGCAGTGTCTCAGTCACTCAGGCAGTCAGTCAAGTCGTCCCCAGCGGCGGCGGCTCGCAACCCCCCCCCACCTCCCCCCACCTCTCTCTCTCCCCCTCCTCCCCCTCTGCTCCCTACTCTTGGGCGTTGCCAATCCTGCTCGTTAGCGCTCGGTTGAACGGAGTGCAGATTGCCAAACTGCGTTCTCTGTGACACTGCGTGTGTGTGTGTGTTTGTGTGCATGTGCAGGCAGGGTGTTTCTCAGTGAGTCACACAGCCTCAGTAATCCTCGGCAGGGGTGAGGGTCCTCAAAGTGCTCCAGATAATGAGTCCTGCAGCTCAGTTCTTTCTTGAACACAGCTGGAGCTCTGCTTTGGATAAATCGGGGCTTCTTCTTCGAGACCTTGCCTGAGATTTCATGTTCAATTTGAAATATCACAGCATCTATTAAAGCCATGGCTACAGGGCTGGCCAACATGTTCTAGTATATGGAAAATATATTTCTGCAGCATACAGATGACTAAGTATCTGATGTTCTGGGACTGAGACTTTAATTGCCAAGCCCCAAGTTAATAGAAATGGAGAAAGTTCCTCAATGCAACTCATCTTTTTCTTCTGCTGGTTGAAGTTGTCGATGATGACACCAATGAACAGGTTGAGGGTGAAGAAGGAGCCGAAGATGATGAAGATGACAAAGTAGAGGTACATGTACAGGTTCACTTCATATTTGGGCTGATCCTCCACCTGTAAAGAGACAGATACATTAAATATGTAGAGCTCTGCTGATTGTGCATCGGGTCGTTCAGTCGGACATAGAAGTGTCTTACGTCTCGAGAGTCCACGGCTGCGTACATGATGTCCATCCAACCCTTAAACGTTGCCTAGGAGGAGATGAGGACAAGTTAAAGCTGCTTGATTAACATGTAGAGAAGCTGTTTAGCCAAAAAGGGGGAGCAACAATTTAGAAGAAATTCTCTCAGGGTGAGTGGGACAGAGGCTAGAACGTAATAAAATATCTTAATCCTAAACTCAGGGTGTAAATTATGGGTTATCGCTGCCAACCTTTGCTGAGACTCACCACTTGCAGCAGGGCCAGGTACCCGGCCCCCACGTTGTCAAAGTTGATTTTGACGTTCTTCCAGCGGCCGCTGTCGTTCAGCAGGTTCAGGCACTCCGTCTTGTTGTTGACGATGTGGATGGGGAAGACCTCGTCCGAGGTGGTGTTGACGCAGTAGTAGTACTTCCCCGCGAACAGGTTGACGCCCATGATGCTGAAGATGAGCCAGAAGATGAGGCAGACCAGCAGCACGTTCATGATGGAGGGGATGGCGCCCAGCAGCGCGTTCACCACGACCTGAAGAGGTCAGAGCACACAACCTCAGTGCTCTCCTGGCCATGTCTGATTTGGGATAAGTGGCCATGATAATCATCTAATCACTTAACTGCTCTTAAATAAGACACCGGATTTGATTGGTGCCTTCAGAGCTATAGAGCCACTGACTTACAAAGTGTTGATATATTATTCAGAGCTGTGTTTAATATGTTACGTGTGCACATGTGAAGCTCTTACCACCGTGCACGTCTACAGAGAGAATTGACAACATGACAGTTGGAAAGAGAAGAGAGTGGAGAGGTGAGACAGTTTACATTTGATAGGTAACAAAGCAAAAAAACTGAAAAAAACCTTAGAGAGGCGGGATGAAGTCACAACATTTTGTTTGACTGCAAATGAAAAAAGACACACAACAAAGACAAACATTACAGGTCAAAGGCACAACACGAGCAACGTCAGAAAACAGCAGAGTACAGTAATCCAGTGACACGATGTGAAGAGGCATGCAGAGAGAGAGAAGTTCAAGAGCGGGATCATAAGGAAGAGATAACTTTACAGGAGCTGGAACAGGCGTGCAGTCTAAAGAGCGGTTAACAACATGTCTGTCCGACTTGTGTCACATGTTCACCTGCATTCTACACCTGGAAATATTCATTATGCTGCAGAGTTCCCCACACATCCACTCCCAGGATTAAGACGAATCTAAACCTTCTTAATAAGACTAGTAACTAAGTACTAATGTGCCGCCCGTTAGCTTGTTTGTAGAATAACACTAATTCAAAGTCGGTGTTAATCCTCGTGCTCTTACCCTCATGCCCTCAAACCGAGACAGGGCCCTCAGGGGCCGGAGGGCTCGTAGCGTCCTCAGGGATTTGATAGCGGTAAGCTCAGAGTAGCCCATAGCGTTGGCTACGAGGCTCACCAGGGACACCTGAGAGGGGACAATGTCAGAGACGAGCAGGGTGAAAGGTGAGACGTGAAAAAAAGGTTCCTCTGCAAAGCCCCGGCCTCATAAGAGGATGTATTGCCCATTCGTAGCATTACAGATATCATGGAGCATTTAAAATGAATCACAGCACATGTACAACAACTGTGAAGCAGATTTCCACAGCATGAATCCATACGACGATATACATACGTCTACGATGATGAAGTCGAGCCAGCACCAGGCGTTGGTGAAGTACTTGACGAAGCCGTATGCCACCCACTTCAGCAGCATCTCCAGGATGAACACGTAAGTAAAGACCTTGTCCGAGTACTCCAGCATCGTCTTGATGGTCCTCCGCTGCTCGATGTAAATGTCCTCGAACGCCTGGGCAGAGGGGAGGACACATCAAGGTGTGAAGAAGGGAACTCTGGGACATCAGCAGTCAACTGTAAAATACACATCAACGTTTGCTCACCAGCGCCCCACTGCTGAGCAGGATCATGAATATGATGAAGGACTCAAACCAGTTGTGCTCCACTATGATGAAGCAAGTCTTCCTCAGATTCCACCACTTCTTATAATTGTCGTTGTCCTCGTTGATCTGGCAGCACTGGAACCTGCTCACACAGCCTGCGGGCAGAGGAGTGTCCAGTTCATTACAACACTGCAGAACAGAGTTTAGGCCTTTTAAAGATGAGTCTTCTTTTGTTTTTAAAATCAGGTTTTTATTCTTTATTCTCGTAATAATATGAAACAAAGTGAATGGAGATAAAAAGTGAACATAGCATTTTCCACTGCTCACAAATATGATGCAAAGCAATATAAGCACAACAACTAAATAATAATCCTATTTGTGACATTCCCAATATAAGGTGAATGCTCCGCCTCCAGTATCTTAACACCAAGCCACAAAAAGATGTGTTTATTTAACGTGTCATTCATGAATGACTGAAGAGGCGTTTGCACCTTCAGAGTTGAGCTGGAGCTGTGGCGGATAAAATGTCAGGTTACATTTCAAACCGAGAGAATCCAAAAGTCTACTTCTCTTTCTGTCCTGCTGAGCATCAGTATTCACTGTCATTCAGCACACGGGTGCTGAGCACGAGCAGTTAATGCGATTTACTCCACGTCTTGAAATGTGCTGCTGAAGTGTTTCCTCTCCCACCTCTCTCGCGCTGGCCCACTTTTCCCTGTCTACCCATCATCCTCTCTGCCCGCCCCCCTCGCGTCCCCCTCACCCTCTGTGAAGCAGGCCTCCGGCTCCATAGACTCCTCCGGCTCCAGCTCCACCGAGTCAACCCCGTCTCCCGGGGGCCGGATATCAACTGTGCTACCCTCAGATGAGCTCAGACCTTTGGGCTCTGTGTCGAGCTTCTGCACGGGCCGGGAAGAAGATGAGAGGTTAAACTGCCGAGTCTGGAATCACAGAGGATCAGAGGTTACAGGAGCCAACCTCCTGAGCTGGTTGTGATTCACTCCAGTGCCACAACCGGAAACCTGACACTGTGAGGGGCTCACAGAGTTGGGCTCTTGAAAGTCAATGTATCATTATCATCATCATCATCATCATCATCATCATCATGCAGCATCGATCAAATGTATCTACAGGCTTTGATATCAGTTTTATCTGATAGCTCAAATTAGAGTATGTGGTAACACATGACGTGGGGGGGGGGGGGTTAACCCGTGTGGAAATGCACTGTAGGTACATTTGATGTGACCTCATTCTGAGGACGAGTGCATGCAGTATTCTGGTGCATTATCAATCCAAGCCTGAAATAGAACCAAGCAGAACATGTGCTCCAGTATTTTCATGTGCACTGAAAAAAATGAACCCAAATAAATTTGTCTGGAGTTTGTCCCATTTCCAAAATGGTGGAAAAGCAGTGTCCCCGCCCCTCGAATCTAGAGTCCCGCCCACAGAATGAGTGCTCCACCTTTTCCTCAGTGACATGAAAACACGTTATTTCCATTCCTTGAAAGCAGTGGACAAGCTTCCTCTGTTTATGTTGAAGTAGACGGATAACCACATTAGCTTACCAGCAAAAACCAGTACTGTGCACTGTTTATAAGACAGCATGTGGTCTGCCATTTGTCTTTTGTTCCCATTTGTAAGATCAGCTCCCATGACAGACCCAGAAAGCATTCAGGACTAATCGATGTGCAAGTGTTGCTGCTGTTGTAAAGTTTATCCACTCTCTCTCTCTCTCTCTCTCTATCTCTCCACTGAACCCCTGAGGTAATCTCGCAGTAATGTACATTACCACATCATCTGCATAGTGTGTGAGGCTTTTTGGGGTCTTGTGTTTCTATTTCTAAACACGGTGCCGCGCGGCCTCGTGTCTGATCTGCCTGGTGTGTGGAGGTTAGGAACATGTCATCCTAGACAGTGCAGCAGCCCTGATTGCTGTGGGACCCAGCTAATACAGCATGGGAATGATGGAAGCATGCCGCTCACGAGTGCATCGCTTTCTGGAAAGGCGTTTCCCTTCCCGCTCGTTTTCTCCTGCAGACCCATCCTACCTCTTCAGTACATAGATGATTATTTATACTCTTTACCTACCATGTGTTCATCACTATAGGAAATGTCTGATCATAATGGCTAAAGTTCTACAAGTGTCAAGATAGTTGCAGCAAAACAAAAAAGGAATAACACAGGCATAAAAGCACTTGAAATAAGCCAAATATTATTGTGTTTTTTTTCATAATTTCCAGTTCCATATTTGAGATTACTGCCGTGTGTTATATATTTTGCAACTCTGCAAAAATCTGCACTGATTCCTTTGTGTTTCAATCTCCTTGGAAAGAATTCTGTAAAGAATCATCCATGAAAATGTGAATATCCCAGGAAACAATTATTCCATGTCTGTGTTAATGGGCAATGAACCGGACAAATGATTTTTTTCTGACTATACAGCTAAATTCGTTCCTCCATTCCATCTCTCTCAATTTGTTTTTTTCCTCATTCTCACGCTCGGAGTGCCGGGTGCCAATCAAGTCCCAAAACCAAGTGAAAACCAAGCAATGAAATCAAAAGCAAACATCATGATTTCAGATGAGTTTGAATATCAATGAAAAAAAAAAAAAAAAGGTGGTGTTGCTCATTCCTAATGGTTTGTAACTGCAATACAGCCTGATGTTTGGAGATAAATCATGAAGGGGGGGGGGGGGGGGGGTTAAAGGGAAGACTTACAGCAGTGAGGGACCTGCTGTACGGGAGAGGGGCGGGTGGGGTAATAAAGCAAAGAGGGTGGGGTTGGGGGACGGAGGGCAGACCAGGCAAAGAACAGACAAAATGGGCAATCCATTGAAGGTATGAGAAAACGCATGTAGTTTGTCTGTAGATGGCGGAGGCAGTCCTCATGGTTAGTGCTATGGTACAATAAAGTGGTCTTACAAGTCTCCTCTCACTGAAAACCTTGAGAGCGTCTGTGACACGGCTGCAATAACAAACGGGGGGTTAGACACAGTAAGTCACACGCACCAGTCAGCCCACAAGGCACAGTGGCCACAGACATCATTTCCCTGAATGCATTTTCCTGAGAAGACGCAGACTTCATCCTGACATGTGACACTCATCTCTCACAACAGGCACCAAAACAGCATAAATTCATCCATCTATATATATATCTAGAATTCACCAGCGCCTTGCTACAGGGCGTCAAGTCAGGGAGTCACTGCCGATCCATATATGGAGCATGTGGTGCCACGGCTAAGATTAGTCTCCGGAGTTGTTTTGAACCGCGGAGAATTGGCACCACACCCACAGTGGCAGGTTGACATCACCGGGGAGCAGCGTCCCGATGCTCCGTCAGCCTGGCAACACGGAACACAACACCTGGCATCTGCTCTGAGGCCAGCCATCAAATGGTAGAAGGATGGATGACTGATTTCTGTTGTGCAGCAGACGTAGATCTTTAAGTTCTAGGTTTGCTGCTTCATTAAATTAGTCTCTTAAGCAGGTGTTTGTGTTGGTGAGTCAACCGTGTTAACACTGTACACAAACACATAAACACACTGACACACACACACACACACTCTAATGAGCACAACTAGGCAGTGAAGCTGATAAACAGGTCAAAAGCAAGTAAGTTGTTATTCCTCAATTCCAGCAGATTCCCTCAATATATTCATCAGCTGATTGTCGTTGGAAGTAGCCTTGGGTTCGAGGATAAGAACAAGCTTTACTAATACTGAGGCGAGTTGGAAGTTGAAATTTAATATATTAACTTACATATAATTATTTATATACAAATATAAAAGGAACTAAACACAAACGAAAGCTGCAAGACTCTAGAGATGTCCCTCAACCTGACAGTCGATCACTCACTCCTCTTACCTCCTTGCTGCCCTCCACGTCCGACGAGTCGCTGCTGAAATCTTCTGTGTTCAGGTTCTCAAAGTCTGACTCGCACACAGCGATGGGCACAGTGACCGTGAGGCTGGGGTTGTGAATAAATGACATGTAGTCACATTCCTCCATGGGGTACTTCACCTCCGTGTCCCTGACCCCGACCACCAGCCCCCCTCCGGGCCGCCCGTTGCCCTCCGTCATGTACACCCTGCTGGGCTCTTTGGTGATCTCCAGTGACGTGTGATTGGAGATGCAGTTGCCTTTGCCGTTGCTGTGCAGTTCGTCCAGGGGCTTGCTCTCCTCGGTCAGACCGGATCCCTTGCTGCCCCCGCCGAAGCAGTGGCTCTGGACGAACTGCCGCACCACGGACTTGATGAAGGCAAAGCCCCGCTGGATGCGTCCCACGGCGATCTGCAGGTTGTTCATCTCGCTGTCCTCGTCAGTGGCTGCCAGGTTGTCAGCACTGAACGAGCTCAGGAGCAGAGCCAGGAACAGGTTCAGGACCTGGGAAGAAATTCATATCATCAACATCTCCTCACCTTCCTCTAGCTCGGAGTTCTGGAGAGAATATACACAGCACGACGTACCACAAGGTTTCCAATGACCATGACCATCATGAAGACTATCAGGCACATGGTCTGCCCTGCCACCTCCATGCAGTCCCACATGGTCTCGATCCACTCTCCACACAGCACCCGGAACACGATGAGGAAGGAGTGGAAGAAGTCGTGCATGTGCCAGCGCGGCAGCTTACAGTCTTCAGAGATGTTGCACACAAACTCCTTGTAGCTCTTGCCAAACAGCTGCATGCCCACCACGGCGAAGATGAAGACGATGATGGCGAGCACCAGCGTCAGGTTCCCCAGAGCGCCCACCGAGTTACCGATGATCTTAATCAGCATGTTCAAGGTGGGCCACGACTTGGCCAGTTTGAAGACCCTCAGCTGTTTGGACAAGGGAAAGGTCAGCAGCTCACAGAGGAATAACCATTAAAACTGTCATTATGAACTAGTTTTAATGAAAAGACAAATGTCTGAAAGCTTGTGGACATTTTCATTCGTATAAATTGAACTTAAATCTCCTTGTAAGTCATTATTTCTATTATAAAAGATCATAAACCGTGGCCCCGCTGTGCTGCAGCCCATATCAGGTGAGCAGAGGAAAACAAAGCGAGCCCCAGAGGCCTCAGCAACTCTCGGCGGAGTCATGTTGCACAAAAGCTCTCGTCCCCTCATTAAGAACACGACAGTAATCAGCCTGAACTCAGAAGCACTGGTTCAGGTCAACTCCTCACTCTTACCAGTCTGAAGGAGCGGAGCACAGACAGGCCTTCCACGTTGGCCAGGCCGAGCTCCATCAGACTCAGACTAACGATGATGCCGTCAAAGATGTTCCAGCCCTCCTGGAAGTAGTAGTAGGGATCCAGGGCGATGATCTTGAAGCACATCTCCGCTGTGAAGATGCCCGTGAACACCTGGGGGGGGGAGGAGTTGAAGTTTGAATCTGTGTCATGAGATGTATTTTTCAAATGTATTTCTGATTGAATCCAGTCGGACAACACTTGCCAGGTTTCCAACTGAGAGCACAGTGTTGAACTCCTTGGTCATGGGGTAATGCTCCATGGCCATGAACAGGGTGTTGAGCACGATGCAGATGGTGATGGCCAGATCCACGAATGGGTCCATGACCACCATGTTGACCACCTCCTTGATTTTCAGCCACTCCGGATAACAATCCCAGATCAGACAGGTGTTGGCAAATCGATACCAGCAGGGGGGGCACTTCTGTCTCGACTCTTCAAGCTCTGCAAAAGAGAGATGAGTGAATTTATTTGTGTCAAACTTGATGGCATAAGGTTAAAAACTACGCAGTCTGATCCAGACCTTCCATGGTGTTGGTGAGGATAGTGGCCACACTCATGGCTCGCTGCCGACCCACTGGTTCATCCAGATAATCCATGGACGGCTGGCGAAATCTTGATCGGCGTTTCTTCAACTCAGTGTCTGTGGTTGTTCCCTGGAAATACAAAATTAAACACAAAGAGAAAGATTTACGGCAAAATATCTGAGCCCAGAGGGACAGAGGAAGAGGAAGAGGAAGTGAGTCCAGCAGATCTGGTCAGAATCATTTCCATCCTACTATCAGATAGTGTGTGTGCATCTGAAGTCTGATACGTCTCATTCATCTGTGCCGTAGAGCTCAATTGATTTAGAGAGGGAGGATGAAAATGTCAAAAAATTTAAGCGAATGTAAAATCTGAAAACCATAGCCTGGCGAGAGAGGCAGCAAAGCAAGAAAGGAACTTTAGGAGATAAACTTGAAGGAGGTCAATGGGAAAACAAAGCATGAAACAATGGAGTCACCTCAGGCAGCAGGAGACCTACAGGGGAGGTTGTTACCGACGTTCCACCGACCAGCGACACCACGCCGTTGCAGTCCACGGCGCAGTGCATCTTCCCGTTGGCGGGCAGCAGGACCCGAGGCGCCCCGAGGCTCGTCTGGCTGACGGCGCTGCAGCGGCGCTCCAGGCGGCGCGGCAGGAACAAGGAGCCGCGGCGGCTGTCGCTCTCCTCGAAGGTGCTGTGCTCGTCGTCGGCGAAGTCGTTCTCCGAGCCCATGTCTCGGGCCCGGCCGCGGAAGCTGAAGAGGCTGGTGCGGCTGCTCCTCCGAGGAGACAGCAGGGAGCCTCGGATACTGAGCAGAGACTGGGAGAGAGAGAGAGTAAAAGGAAAAATGGAATTAGAGGATGGGGGGGGGGAATGAAACCCTGCAATACTGGAGGAATCCTTTTAGTGCTGGGAGGTCCTGACAAGTACTAAAAGAGGAATGCGGGATAAAAACCAACCAAACTTTTTTAAAGTGCATTTTCCTAAACTTTTTTTAAAGTTAGAAGAATAGAGATTTTAGGTCATAAACATTTCACATAGAGGAAGATTCAAGCTGCTGTGCAGAGACATTAAAAACAGCTGAGACTAAATTAAACGGAGCAGAATCAAAGAGGTTAAGAGATTATAGGTAGTGAAAGAAAGAAGTAATACATCTGTATCAGTAAAATCATCTAAATCTTTACTAATAAAACATTATATCTTGTTGAGTGTTTAATCTGAACAAAAAACAAAGAGTAAAATGGAATCTTAGATTCTCAGATACTGAAAATAAAGTTAAAGTTCTTTTACTACATTATGATGTGACGTACCTGTGTAAACAAACTACAATCATCCTAATTGGCTGACTTGTGATCAGGGGAAGCCTCTACCTGGTTGGGCGAGGAGGTTCTCTTCTCATAAGAGAGGCGGTTGGCGTCCACAGAGAAGCGGAAGCTGGAGCGCTTGATGCTGTCCTCGGACTCGGACTTGTGGAACTTGCGCACCCCCCTCTCCTCCTCCTCCTCCCTCTGCTTCCTCTTCTTCCGCCTGTTGCGTCGCTCCTTGGCGCTCTTGGAGCTCAGCTTAGACGTCCCCGAGGAGGACTCGGAGGTGGGCCCCCCCCTCCCGCTGTACTCGCCGCTCACTGTGGCTGCTGCTGCGGCAACCTGCCAGCCAATGGGAGCAGAAGCACAGTTGTCATGGCGACCCCGGCGCCTGTCTCAAAGGTTCTCTCGGAATGGAGCGGGGGGGGGGGGGTTGGCAGCTGAGAGCAGCGGCCGACGAGCCTCAGACGCCTTCTAAAAATGGACGCCTGGATTCTTGCATTTATATCATTTATATTCATGTGATGAGAAGTGAAACAACACATTAAATGAATGTATGAGCCAATCCGATCGAGTATCAAGAAGATGATGCTTGATGAAGTGTCGTCTTCATTCGGTGCTTTCTGAAAGCCGGGCCGGGGATATGAGTCAGTACAATCTGCTGTTTTAAAGGATAAACATTTGTTTTATTGTTAGAAGGTTTGAATATTTAAATTCCCCTGAAACTCAGGTTTTATCTTTGCCACCGTCTGCCTCTACTGCCGCCGCCAACAACAACAACAACAACAACATGAATGTGTTGAGCCTGGACAATCGGCCCCTGAAGGACGGAGCAGTGATAGAGAAGACAAGCTTTCAACAGATGAGATACAAACAAGCCGACCTTTCATTACTTGGGTTAATTTCTTTATCTGTTTATCCAACTAACACCTGTATGAAACCATTGATTCACCACTTTCATCATGTGGACCTAGTGGGGAACCTCTGCTGTGTCTACCCCTTGTCCTTGTTTCCTCCTTCCTCTCTGACACTGAACCTGTTGCATTCAGCCGTGTGATATACGTGCAGCAGGAATAGATCTGGCTTTGGTGTCCTGGCCTCAACACCACTGATTGGCTGAGATGTTCATCTGCTAATTTGACTTTCTAAAAGGTCGACCAAGGACGTCTGACCCCCGAGGGAGCCGCAGTCATCAAAGGGGGTGTGTGTGTGTGGGGGGGCTGGATCAAGACTTTAAGCCAAAGGATCATCAGCCTCCCCAGGTACAAGGAGGCAGGTTCTCCCATCCACTCGTCTCTGTTATGAAATCTCTGTCTCTTCCTGAACCTTAAACCTTTTCTCAAGTGGGATAATCACTCTGATGACACGGAAACGATTCTGAAATGAATTATGAGGTAAGAAAAAGATGAAATGTCCTGCCTGTGCCTCCTCCTGCTGTCTCTTCAGTTGCTCCAGCATGGCCTGGAACTCCTCCTCCTTCTGCTGCGCCTCCTCGATGGTCGCCTGGTTCTGCTCGTCGTAGGCCATGGCCACTACGGCAAGGATCAGGTTGACCAGGTAGAAGGAGCCCAGGAAGATCACCAGCACGAAGAAGATCATGTAGGGTTTCCCCGCAGCACGCAGAGTCTGAAAGTCCAGGGTGGAACAAAGAGAAGGGTCATTGGGATATATTCTATTAAGATACAGAAATCTATCATGAATCCGACCCAACCTGCTGGTAGAGGTTCTCCCAGTAGTCCTGGGTCATGAGTCGGAACAGAGAGAGGAAGGCCCAGCTGAAGGTGTCGAAGCTGGTGTATCCGTAATTTGGATTCCGACCTGCTTTCATACACGTGAAACCCTCTGGGCAGAGCCTGGCAGGACACACTTTGCATTAGGAGACGCCGCGGGTGCAACTTGTACACAGAAATAAAAAAATTCCAAATCCTGAGGCCTGTGATAACATCTGCTGATATTTATTAGTCACATTCAGCAATGATGCAAATCTTCCATTAGCAGCACAGGGATAAAGGAAAAGTTTCAACAATCGCCTAAACCCATGAAACACAGCCACAGTTAACCAGTTGGATTAAGTGCGGTGGAAAGCGTCGACACTAATTGTGTATGCTCAGCTTTGTGTTGCGTCTAATTGGTCATATAAATAAAACATGTCCAGCCTTACCCAGCACCGCTGCCGTTCCCACAGAGCAGAGCATCCCTGCGCCCTGGGAGGTAATAGTAATTCTCTGGAGAAGAGAGGAGACAGAGGACGTCAGAGACACAGGAGCCAAGCAGTGGATATGAAGAAATGTAATATTAGTACTTGATTCTCGAAACATTATAACTGTATTCTCGAAATCTCATATTTCCCCCCCTTTGAGTGGCACTAATGCTTCTTTGAGTGTGACATGAGCACATGACTTTACATCACTGAAACGGGAGCGATGCCAGACTTTAAAAACGTCTGTGTGATTCTAATCACCCCCCCCCCCCCTCCTCCCCCTCTCTCCCTCTGGTATCAGCTTGTCATGTAGCTGGTGCCTGTCGCCTCTCTGTCCCGCTGACCGTCAGTGACTCACCCTCCTCTAGCACTTTAGGCCTCTGCTGCCACACAGATGGGCTATCAGAGAGTGATGAAGGATAGTGAGGGGGTGAGACTAGAGGCTTTTATTGTTGAGGCGATTATTTGCCGCATTCTCCCACCAGCCCCTGCTCCCAGCCATCGCTGTCACTGCCTATCACGGCCGACCACCACTACACAACCACCACCAACACGACTGACCCATCTCTGCATATCCAGTAGCCAGCATCTGACTCAGGCCGTCTGGGGAGGAAGCTAACTTGACCCTAGTTAACCTCTGTGTGCGCCTGGCAGACATGTCACTTACCCGGATCGCTGATGTACTCGGTCCAGTTGAAGGGGTTCTCTGTGGCGTTCTGCACAAACGTAGTGTTGATGTCCATCAGGGAGTTGTTGTAGTAGTTGATAAACATGTCCTCGTCACTGGTTACGTTGCTGCTGTTGGTGGCGTTACTGGTAAACGGATAACGCACACACTTCTGCCTCAGGTTGCCCATGAAGAGCTGCAGGCCGATGAGGGCGAAGACGCTGAGGCAGAACACGGTGAGGATCATCACGTCCGACAGCTTCTTCACCGACTGGATCAGGGCGCCCACGATGGTCTTCAGGCCTGGAGGTGGGACAGGGCGAGGGGACGGGAAGGGGACATCGCAGAATGATTACTGCCTGTTTGTCACGAGCTGGTAGAGAGAAGCAGCAGAGGTGAGAGCAGCAAGCAGCCATTAGGATCAGCAGTGGAGGCTCATGTATGATGGTGGTCATACAGGACCCAGGCAGATCCATGCTAAGAATGGATGAACCACTAGTTATGGTGCTGTGGGCACTGCCAGTACTGGTCTCAGTGGAAATGATGGTAAATAAAAAATGTGTTTCTGTGTGTTTGTTTTTCTCACAGGTATAATATTCTGTAAATCAGTTGTGTGGTTATAACGGGAGTGAGAGTGTTCACCTGAGCTCTGAGTGCAGTCGCATAGAGCAGCGCGCAGCAGTCGCTTCACAAGGTCAAGTGGGGAGTGAAGTGCAATACAAACTGAAGGGGGGGGGGGGGGACTTTACTGATTAGAAGTTGCAGTAATTCTCTTGATCTTTCTCCTGCAGCTGTGGTGATGCATGGGGGGGGGGGGGGGGATAGTCCGATGATAATATTTCAGAGTGGGGGGAAAGAGGAGAACCACTCTGATGTGGTTTTCTGTCTTTTATGTTTTCTGTGAGTTCATTTGCATGAAGCAGTTGCTCATTTAAGTATTTAGTTCGTAGTATTATAGAAGAATAGTTTAACATTTGGTGAAATACACATATTTGCTGTCTTGCAGACAAATTACAAAAGCAGCAGGGTGCAGCAGCTTAAAGTAACTAACGACCAGATCATCTCCTGTTGGTTCAGCCTCTGAATTGGGACACGGCATTTATGTTGTGCTAAGCTGAACATTGTTTATTTTACATATCTATTTTCTTGCAAATCCCATTGTGTCTCCTCTTGTTGTGCAGCACCGTGGTGAACTGTGGTCGTTGTGCTTTATACATAAACTGGACTTGACTGCTGGCTCCAGTTCCTTTCAGTTACAAGAGAGTTACTTTAAATGTCAAACTATTTTTATTCCTGCAGAATGATTTTATCTATTTGCATCTGTATTCTCAACAATAATGAGCAATAAAACCCAACGTGTTAAACTAGATGTAAATGAAATCTCAAACATGAGGTGGAATAAGAGGATGGATGGTTTGCATGTGACCTAAGTGTTAGTGTGTGATGCGAGTAGTGTGAGTGTTCAGAACGCCACATCCCAGCCACCACTGACCAAATCACAACTTCTCCAAAAAGGAAACACACAACATCGAACAAGACATGCACAGGAAAACACAGAGAGGAGGAACCCTACACACACAAGTACTTGCCACCAGAAAAATCGGCTTTTGCAATGTCTCATGCAAAAAGGAAAAACAAATGGTGCACAAAATCTACTCGCACGGCTCCCAAGGCAAGAATAGATTTCAACCAAAAAGAATTCTGCCTTGAAGGATGTGTGGAAAAGCTTTGAATCCTGTCAATCTGTGCAGATTGGAGCCAGATTCCAGCTTTTACTGGCCTTGTGTAGAAGGCAGCATGGAGGGACGGCGACGGGCGTCATCAGGCTAAGCTACAGTGAGATGAGCTGAGAGGGGGGCGGGGGGCGGGGGGTGTGTGCTTGGATGTTTGCAGAACGCCAGTTAGCCGTTAGCATTATATTAAACCCTGTGGGGCGCCGCCATGGCTCGCTCACCTGGGATGACTGATATAGTTTTCAGGGCTCGCAGAACCCTGAAGGTTCGCAGTGCTGAGACATTGCCCAGGTCCACAAACTCTGTGACATATCTGTAAGGGAAGGGAGGAGGAGGAGGAGGAGGAGGAGGAGGAGGAAGGGCGGGAGTTGGGGAGATGGGGCATTTTTGAAAAAAAGGGGTGTGGGAGACACGCACACACACACACACAAACACACAAACCAGGCATCCACACACATGGTGTGACGAGACAAGGGGAGGGTCACAGGAAGGGGGGAGGAGGGAGAGGAGGGGACGGCAAACGGTCACGCACAGAGGACAAAGGCAGGAGTGCTGGCGGCAGGCGCAGGCAGCCTTACCTGGTATTACTGAGATAGTTTTCAAAGCTCGCAATACTCTGAATGTGCGCAGAGCGGAAACATTGCCTAGGTTTACAAACTCTGTTATATACCTGCAGGATCAAATGCACAGTTACTTCACAGCATTGCACAGGCAGGAAGCCAGTAACACAAACATCTGAGGAGCAAAACCAGCTCTTCTTCTGATCTTTACTCAAGAGCAGGGTCTATTTGAGTGGAATGTGAAATCACCCTCTCAAACTGACCACACTCTTTAATAGAGATTGGAAAAACAACTATGAAATCATATCAATTACTTTAAAATTCAATCAGAATGATATATATATATATATATATATATATATATATATATTATATCTACACATACTAAGATCACTTTCCCTGTGTAATCTCACACTGAAGGTTTATTTGGTTCAAGTAGCTGAAGTGACTGAGGCATGCTTTGGTGGCTCACTTCCATTAAGGAGCGGATCTGCCTTTCCTGACTCTAAAACCAATAAGCTACAGATTATCATTTCTCCGCTCTTCTTCTCACAGTCAGCAGGAGTTCATCGGCTGCTGGGCTGATTAGCATTAAAAGCATTTGGCCTGCTAATCTACGCCAGATCACGTTAAGCTCATCCTAACCGTGCTTGTCATAATACTTACGCCATGAGGATAACACTGAAATCCAGCCAGTTCCACGGGTCCCGCAGGAAAGTGAACTTCCCCAGACAGAAGCCCCTGGCCAGGATTTTGATAAGGGACTCGAAGGTGTAAATCCCTGTGAATGTGTACCTGGAGATGAAAACACAGGGGGAGAGTAACCACGCTGGTTGATGGTGACACTGCTGCATCTTTGAATCGCATGTATCCCTTCCTCCTCAAATCTTATTAGTCAACCATGTTCTTCACAAGCTTTCTGGTTATTACATTATCTCCTGAACATGTTGCAGTGCACAGGACACAGGAGACTCATGTACAGCTTGAAAAGGCAAATTGTCCCTGTGCGATATTGAAGTATTTTGGTGATGTACAGGTCAGACTGTGGAAATTAAAGTTTTTGTCACCGAATCTCGTTTTCTATTTAACTTGACATGTATGGAACCTCTATTGTCATCCCGAGACATTTGCATTATCTCTGTTTGTTATGTGTGGGGGGTTACATCATCATATTCATATAAATCAATAGATATATCGATTACTAACAAGAGACAATTCAAAGTTGGACTCACTCTACATTCTTGGCCCATTCCGGGGGATTACTGAGGGTCATGAAAGCACAGTTGGTCAGGATAGTGAACATGATCAAGATGCTGAACAAAGTGATAAACAGTTAAGGAACACAATGGAAACAATTTGGACAAAGAAAACTAACACAAGAAATATAAAAGCCTGATGTGTGTCTATGTACAAAGTCTATACACAGAGTCTATAAGTGACATTTAGACCAACTCATTTAAATCCCTCCTTTGTTTAATAAACCCCTCTAATCCGAATCAAGCTGAAACCACAGCAGAAAGGATATGAGTGTACTAAAACTCTAATAGCTATCCTCCTTAGGGGGTTGAAGGGGCTTAAGATGTAACAGGCAGGAGTGGCGTTGAAACGGAAGATTGCCTTCCCGCGATTCAATACTATGAAGGTCTGGAAGAGAGACAAGAGAGAATGAATTAAAGTCTGTACAAAGAGGCAAGTTGCTTCAATACAATAACCAAGAGGAAAACTTCAAGAAAACAAGGCTGAAAGAACCGGATGTCATTTTCAAATTATGAAAGTTCTGTAAGTGCAGAACCCTAAATGGGACAATTAAATCCATTAAACATATGAATAATAGTGAGCAACATTACAATTCTCTTGAATGTACCAAAGGGAGCCTCAGCTTCCTGCAGCCTCTATTAAAAACTGATCTGCACTCACAGGAGAGACAGGATGTTATTTTTCCTCAGCGTGGGAGGACGTTCCTACATCTGCTCATGTGGTTCTGAGATAATTGGGCAATTAACTTCAAGCAATTAAGGCCAAAAAAGCACATGTCATGATGCTTTAGGGCCAGCTGAGTCAAGGGCAGATCTTACAGGTACTGTTTCACCATGTAAAGGAGGAGAACTGGTTCCTATAACAGCTCTGACCTTCTGATTGCTGTAGAAGGGATCCAGGTCCTCCAGAGGGGTGGAGACCAGGTGGGAGGGGGTGTCCCCATAGATGAAGGGGAGAGATTTCCCCGCCTCCAGGTCACTGTTGGGCTTCGGCCCATTTTCATCATCGCTGTCGCTGCGGCGGTCCGCCCGTGGTCTCCGGGCCTCCTCCTCGGCGATGCGCCTCTCGATGGCGGCCAGCGACTCGGGGACGAAGGGGAGGAAGCTGTCAGGTCCGGGCGGTACAAGCAGCTGTGCCATCTTGTCATCCTGCTTCTTCAGAGGGCAGCGAGGGGCTCAGCTGGGGCAGGGAGCTGCAGCGAGAAGGGAAGGGGTCAGAGGGCTTCTGGAAATAGTCGGTACGTTCACCTATGGGGGGGAACTCATCTTCCTGGATCAAGCTGTGAGCATGAAACTGATAAATCAAAGGGATTACAACATAAAGTGCATGTCTGAAAGCAGCTGCCTTTACATTTTGACCAGATAATCAAACATCAGTGGAATCTGCAGGTCCAGGAGTCTTATCACACACGCAGACATTGAGGAGGACCAGAGCTGCGTTGGAGAGGCCGGGAGGAGAGAAGCACATAAAAGACGACTCGCATGCAAATGGTTGACGGAGTGACTAATACCAATGTGAGAGCCTAAGTGTATAACACAATGGTGTGACTTTTCCAGCTGGCCTCTCTGAAATCTGTTTCATAACTAGTATTCATCATGTGGACAAAGCTGATATAATGATGTGCCTTCATTTTACTTTGGGTGGATCAGAAAAAAGAAAATGAGAAATGAAAATATGTCTCACGCTGACCTCTGGGCGGAATGAAAGCAGCGAGGTCACAGGTAGGACGGACCTTTGGAAACAGTAAAGATGGGATCGGACATTGAGGACACGCCTTCAGCTGATTCACAGAGACACAGAAATACCCAGCAACAACTGAGGTGGACAACACGAGAGAAAAACACTCTCAACAGAACATCATCGCACCAATTCCCCCCATTTACTCCTCGGTCTTAAATCGGTCTTAAGCAGTACTTTCCTGTAATGGCATGATTAATTAGTGGCTAATTAACTGTTTCATAGATTTTAGTCGACGCATTACAAGGCAGCAATATCAGATTCACCCCCGACATCTTCTCTAACCACCCAGAAGCCCATCTCCGTTCTCACAGGGAATAGCAGGAAGGAGGCACAAAAACAAGATCTTCCCCAAAAACCCTGGTGGGCCATTATCAGCACGTCCTCGGTGCCTCCCTGTCCCTGCAGCTCCCACAGGTGAGCCCTGCTCCTCCTGTGAGCCCTGCTCCTCCTGGGACCCGGGCCCAGACAACAGGAACCTCCCTCCGGCAGAATCATCTCAAAAGTGCATGGTGTCTCCTTTAGTCAGCAGGTTTCTTAGCTTTTTGGGGAGAAGCAGACGCCACGTCGACAACAGCAACCTATATAGATTTATTTTTATTTTTCAAAAGCTATAGGGTAAAGCAAGAGGACGGTTTTATTAAAGTTGTTTTGAAATTAAAACCTGTGCATGAGTGGCAAGCGTCTCAAGGGAATCTCTGGAACACTGTGTGATCCACAAAGCGTTTCAACTAGAGGATTAAACCGTGCCCATTGACACGCTACTACTTCTAACTTAATTGAAGTTACCAACTACCAGTAAAAAGCTTAACGGCTCAAAACGTGTGTTATATCTTGACAGAAGTCGAGACCTTTCAGAATCAGTATCAGTAACACAGTGTGTAAAGGTTATTAGTGACGATCACGAGATGAAAATCAGGTTTTCATCCAGTGTTAGATGTAAAAATTCAACTGTTCCATCTAAACATTTAAACACTGTGGTGAAGCTTTAGTCCTTAAAATGGCAACGTTGAGAGAGCACAGCTTGGAAATCAGATCCGTCTGATAAACAGCTGAACGCAGCATCCATCATTACACATGTAAAGACTCACTCCAAAGCCACAGCAGCCGCTAAATGCATCTCGAGGTTATTCACAGGCCATAACGTGTGAATTAATTGCAGCTTCTCCCATAGGGGCGTCTCATAAAACCCATCTGCTCGTGTCCTGAACACTGCCCCGGGACCCGTGTTGTGACGTGTGGCCTGACAGCTCGACTGGCGAGAGGGAACATCCACACCCACCTCAGATTCATCAGCATGGTCACATATAAAGTGACATTTCTGCCCTCACGTGATTCACAGGCCACAGCCTATAGTGATTGTGCAGCATTTAAACCGGATGTTGACACCTCAAGCGTTATCTGTGGTTTTCAAGTGATTTCACACTGTTGCTCAGAAATCAAAAGCCTCTGGAGAGCCGAGGCTAATCCTCTGTTTCCTACCGGTCACCAAAACAGAGCGACCACTCAGCCTCGTGAATGATGGACGTGAAACCTTGATGCAAGGCTTATGTCACGCTCTAAATCTTGTTAGCAATTTCACTGGGCCAGTGGTCCGGCAGTAAACAACAGGGTTGCACTCTTTCTTCTCCCTGCTAATATAATTCAATTTTCTAATGTTTTGAAGGAAGAAAATCTGACATTTTCACGAATAAAGTGGGAATTAAATTAGACAAAAATCATAATATTGCAAGAATACAAAATCCCATTGCATCTGAATTCTAAATTTCTAACCTACTACAACTGAGAAACTACTCAACTTCCAATATTCTACCTCTAAAATGACACGTAGCCTAAAACTACAATTTATTAGAACTTTAAGAAGCCCTGATACCCTGATAGTCTTTATTCTGATGGTTTGCCCACACTAACCATTAAGAGATCCAGACAATGTCAAAAAGGTAACACAAACTATTCCCTCCACAGCAGCTCAGGAAACAAATACTGCCTGGGGGGGGGGGTAATACCACAGAATTTCACAATAAAAACACAGCGCAATACCCACTTTGCATAATTCAGACGAGTGAAGCCTGATTTCTGCAGGAACAATCACAGCGACCACAAACTATTTGAATGTTGCTACACTCATGTGACTATTCTCACTAGGCAGACTTGACAAACTTGCCCTTTAGGTGCATAGCGTGTGCCGGCTCTGCCTCGTTTAAAGAGCCCTGAAGCAAGGAAACACGAGCTCTCTTGTTTCCTTGGGCAGATGTTTCACTGATACTGAAGCTTAAGAGAGCAGCTGCTTCAGAAAACAAACAAATGGAGCCACAGACCTTTTGAAAAGACCCGACGACAATACAACATCTCTGTGTGGAAGCCGGCCGGGGATGTGGTGCGTGTGTTACCTCAGCTGCTCAGATTTCCTCTGAATGACTGAAATGTCAAAAGGCCGGAGCTGTCCATGGTGCTTAAAGCTCAGCCCGGACAACAACGTCTGCCTGAGACAACAAATGGAAAATCTCCCTGATGAGACACGTTGGATCCGTTTATCACCAATTACAACGGTTTAATCTGTGATATTCATGCTTGTGTGTGTCTTTAATTTAACTGTAAGTATAATGCTGGGCTGTAAAACGATATCTTTCATTATCACGATATCATTTTCATCAAACAAAGATTCCATATATAATAATACTTTAAATTTGCTTTGCTTTGTTGTTAACAAGTTTCTAGACATTAGGAGTTTGACACCAACAACTTCCACTCTCCAAAAATCTGTCTTTAGTCTTCAGAGGAATAACAATGTGAGATGCATCGATAATGATCGATTGTTCTGGCCTCATCGCTCTTCTGCCGTTGCCTACCTGTGATATACTGAAGGTGGCAGATATTTATGACAATATGTTTCATGATATTAATGTAACAGCCACAGATACGAGCCCAGGACATTAAAGGCTAATCAGAAATCAGACGATACCTTAATTGTCGGCGGATTCAAAAAAAGAGCAGAAGCTGTCGCCATGTTGATCACGTCTCCGCGTTTACCTCCTGGAGCCCACACACCGACACTTGTCGCATTTCTCCGACCGACAACAAGAGCTCGTTTCCCCGCAGAGCCACCTCCACCTCCACCGGCGGCAGGACTCCCAGGGGCGAGACCAGACAGAGGCGATCCGCGTCAACACGCACACGAGCCGGGGGAGCGACGCAGCTCCAGCCTGGGGTCTGTGGAGCTCCAACCGATCAGTGTCCTCGAGCTGTGTCTCCAAGAGCTTAAACCATCTTCTGCATGTAGTGAAATGTGTAAAAACTCACAGTGCAGAGGAGGACCAGGGGTTTAAAACCACCTGTAAACCTCCGGATGGTTCTCTATGAGTCTGGGCGTGCCCGGTGTGCCAGATGTGCTAAATCTATACAGGCAGCATCTGGATCAGCAAAAACACAAGAACACCTCCTCCTCCTTCTCCTCCTCCTGTCACATCCTCATGAAACATCTGATTTCTGATTCACACATGAAGAGAACACTCAATAAAAAAGGGCCTGTTGCTGACAGAGGGTGGAGGAGAGGGGAGGTGGTGCTATTCAAGATCAACACGACAGTTTTGTTCATTTAATCTGTTTGGAAAAGGAGGAAAATGTTCATCACATCTGTAAATGGTGTTAAATTAATATATTAGCTCCATTAAAGGGAGAGGGGACTATATTCTTTGCGTGATTAAAACAAAATGTCGAGGAACAAATGAGGCAGGACACATCACGAGCATAATTAGCGGAGGTGCATTCAATCAAAACATGGGCAAATGACAATAAATATGAATACATGGGATGTATTCTTCTTGTTTTTATAAAGAAACTATGTGAAGACGGTTGTTAATCGTTGTTTGAGTGATTGGAAGATACTCACCACCATCATGGTGCCCAGCAGGTGGGGACCTGGAAGGTAGATCCCATTTCCAGAAAGAATAATCCGCAGTTTCAGGAGTGAGCTGGAAAACCGTGTAAATAATCCTGCTGGTGGTTTGTTAATGATTTAAAAAGAGATCAGTGGATTTGTCTTTTTCCTGGTTGCTCTCCTTCTTCTTCTTTAAAGCCGCCTGCACTCGCCATTGAGAAATCAATGCGCGCTTCCGGTTGGTTGGGCACGGGAGAGAAGCGGTGACAAGATGGCCTGAACACCACATGTTCTAAATACACCAGTAGTGACGTAGAGCTGCGAGGTTAGATCTAAATTAATGCAGATTTACTGTTTAAACCCATAAATACCATGTATTAAATTAATATCTCTTATTTCACTGTGACAATCCTGCAGGTTTTTATCCAACATGTTGGTTCAGCTCCAGAATCTAGAAGAAAATGTAGATAATGATAGACAACTCTTAATGAACATTTTAAATGTGATAGATTTACATAAAGTTGGAGTTTTATTGTGCATTATGAGAAAAATTAACCTCCTGAGTCTGCCTTGCTCTTTTCAAACCCTGTTTTTAAAGGTGCTGTGTAAATCAGGTTTTTATTGTTGCTTATTATTTCACTTTCAAAATTGTTCCAGCAGCACAAAATAAAATCCCTTTTCTAACTAACTTCTGTTTAACTTACCATCTCTTTACATACAGATTTTTATTTTAAATGTTGGTACTGAAATAATGACGTGAAGGGTAAAGCTGACATTTTACTAATAAGTTGAATGAAAGGGGGGGGGGGGGGGGGGGTGACAGGTGACAGGAAACAGGTTGGCTCACGTGGAGACCTAACTGAGGTAGAGCCCCTTGTGTTTTTCTTGTGAATTTCCGCCACCTGCTGGACAGTTGGATACATTACACTACTCAAGGCCTTGCAGACACATCCACAAAGATCTTTTCATAAAATGGATGAATTTGAATTTCATCTATTTGTTTCTCCACTTATTTATGTTCCATATTTGTTTTATTGTTTTGCACATCTTCTTTATTTCACGTACTCTATTACTCTGACACATTTTCCTCTCAATAAACTACCGGTATATTTGTTTTTGGGGATTTTACTAACTTTAACACATTATTCTCTCTTTGGATTTTATGATTTTATTCTCCCTCTATATCAGGTATATTAGGTTCTCTAATTTGGCATCAATGATTGTCCCTGAGACAAGATGGGATTTTTCTATTATCTACTATTTTGATTATTTATTATTCATTTCTATATTTGTTGACATGTACATTTGAAGTATTGTCAGTCACAGCTCTCTATAGTAACGTCTCTTTTTTTTTAACGATTTATTTTGTTAGATATAAATCATATACATTTATTTGATTGACTTCATTAAGCTCCCATTTCTGAGCTCTAACTTGCAGCTTGCATGTAAAACAACACTCACACACATATTAGAAAGAATCCCATGTATAGTAGGTTTATAGTATTTTAACTACAAATAAAAATATAATTTGCTCTCTGCAATGCACAGCAGCAGACGAAGCCTTGAAGTAACCATCACACAAATCTGACTCTAACAATGAAGTAAGATTTGAGGACATGACTTGAAAATGTTGACAAGATTCAATTGTTTGCTGTTAGAATGTATTCAAATCCAAAACACAGTTCTATATACAGCGTTTCCTTGGTCGGTGTGAATGACTTCACAGTTACATTCTCGGCAGCTGACTGTGACTCCGCTTCACATTTCATTAGAAGCCAGGTGATGAATTTGGGAGCGTTGTTCTGGACTGTGTGACGTCAGAATCAGGCTGTAGCACGTCGCTCTGCTCAAAGAAGCAGCCTCTTGTGCCTTTGTTTGAATCTGGAGAAACAAACATGGAGCATCACATTTTTAAACTCTCTATAAATATTCAGAATGAGCAGCATCAACATTCTTCACGCTGCTGGGTAAAAAACTTCCTGAGTTTACACAACACGTCAAGAATAGAGTTTACGTGAGTGTGAATGTTTACATTAGAGCAGGATGACGCTGGGAAGTGAAATCATATTGTTGGCGTTTTGGATTTCCTCTGACAGGAAAAATAAAGCTTGTGTGTATCACGCCACTTGTTTCCTCACGGGGCTCCAGGCTGGAATCTGAAGGCCTGAGGGGAACATGTCCTTCAGTGGGGGTAGCAGGGCACTTAAAGCTCTCTAGCACTTCACTTGTGACCAGGACCAAACAGATGTGGGCCTAAAGTGGCTCAAGTGGCCCAAAACAAATCCAGGCCACCTTTGGCACCTTTGGTTGAAATGCGTCTTAATTGCTGTGGCTTACTTGTGGCCTAGATCTGGCAAACAGGAGAATATGGTCCTCTCTTCCATTTCACTATTTAAGTGCTGATCCTGGATAGTGTGACTTTCTGTTCCTCTGTTATTAGCCATCTAAAGAAGTTCATTAACGGCCATAGACGTCCACACACAACAAAGCGTTCCCTGCAGCCGGCCACTGACAGACTTCACAATGAGATTACAGGATTACAGTCGTGTGGACATGTGTTCCCTGCACCTAATTTGATTACAACTCCCACTTAACTGCCTGTTGCTGCTCCTCGGAGTGTGTGTGGATGAATCAGGAGCTTTGTGTGATATTAACTCATAGTAAATAACAATAATTTGACTTTCTGTGGGTCGTTAATGTCTCACAAAACATTATGTGTGCAGGGGAGTGTATTTAGGATTAACCTCCAAATGTAGAAGCCAGGAAATCCTTCTACGAATCAAAGCCGTATGTAAATAACTTCCTACTAAACTGTAAAAATAGAACAGAGTGAAGTCCACGTGTTTATAACAGGGAGTTTTAGTTTCTTAATTTACTCTGTGATTAATTCATTAATTAATCTATTGTGATTTAAACCCAACAACAGTCTGTCATGCTAGTGACCGTATGAAATGATTTTTTAAATTAAATTCTAAAAGAGACTTTAGCGACAATATGATAATCGTGTGTAAATGATATATATTAATTAATGACCACCCTCCTCCTTCAACTTTTACGATTTAGGATGAAATACCTGAAGAGCCCAGAGAGGCCGGACGTGAAGTGGTTTCATTCAGCTGTGACAGAACAAGCTGGAAAGATAAATAGAGACAAGCAGCAGCAAGAGAGTGTGATTTTCCACCGGAGCCAAAAACAGTCTAGTGCAAAAAGAGAAAGGTCAACATGTGGCTGCATAACATTCAGACTATTCTGTCAGAGGAGATAACTGAGCCTCATTGACCTCTTAACACCACCACCTCTACTTTTGGTTCTTTTGTTAGAAATCCAGATTTGAATGATTTGCATTGTTTGCAGAGAAACCTCAATAAGTCTGATAATGGTTCTGCAGCTAATCATCATTCATTTATCCCAGAGAGGATGAGAAGCTTATGTGGATTAGAGGCCTTTTCCACAAATTGTCTGTTCAGCTCCTATCATGTATAACATCCATGTGGTTTTCCACACGGGTTACCATGTTCATGCCTGTGTAAATACCCCCCCCCCGCCTCTCCACCACATACACACAGCACACACACACACACACACACAGACATGCAAAGTGTGATCACATGACTGGGCAGGGCCTGTAGGTGTGGTGGCTAAACTGGGATTTCCAGGGGAAGAGGAGCTCCTTCTCCCTGGACGTCTGTCCTCCCAGCACCCAGCGAAGCAGAAGAGAGAGGGGACGATGTGAGGACGCAGGTAAGTGCAGGACACTAAAGATGGACACTGAGCATGAGGAACGGTCTGTGAATCTGTGGCTTGGGGAGACGCAGCCTTTAAAAAGCACTAATCCCTCTTACTTGAGCAACAGTATAAGCTTATTTGGTCCTCGAGCTTTATGCTTGACCAACATGGTGGTGGATCAACAGACCAGTGCTGGATGGATCTTTGTCTGTGTGAGTTTGTCTCTGAGATGATTTTCATGGCTTTATTATGCTCAGAGGATTATCTGGACTAATGATTCTATTGTTCATGATTCCATTCATGGTGTGATGTTGTTTTTTGCAGTGAATATAGTTCTGCATGACAAATGTAGCATGTAGATAAATTATTGTACATCATAGATTTGAACAACTCCTCAGACTATACTGTGGAGTTGTATCTAAAGAATTAGATATAAAGATGTCTTGGCTTCATTGTACATTCTAGGGATAACTGGAAAGATTAGTTTCCGACTATAAGGAGAAATCCAAGGAACTGCCAGCTCAAGTTGTTGGTACAGGAGCTGCCAAGCTGCTGACATCATCAACTATAAACACATTTATATAGTTTTACATTCAGCTTTTAGCTTCATCATATAATAATAATAATATATGAACCAATTAACAGCATTTTACATTCAGTTGCAATATCAATTTGTTACATTTTACAATTTTGTCTTAACACAAAGGCTTAACACAACTTCCACGCAATTCAGAAGTGTTTATGTTTAACGTGGATACGTTTTAAATAACTTGACCTCCTGTCACACCTCATAGGAAACGCTGTGTTTAGAGCCATCATGTTTGTTCCCCACTTTAAAGCACATGAACACATCATATTCGGGGGAAACGGGAAATCCGAGGGGCACTTGAACGCACTGTCCTGATGAGCAGGGAGACGCACAGCTGTTTTGTTGGCACGCGCCTGGCTGAAAGTACACAGCGAGGCTGAGAAGACGCACGCACGATCAGAGTCACTTTCATTCACACGTTCACACTGACGGTTTCTGCTGCCGCTGCACAATCTGCCACACAACACAACAAAAACAAGCTGGGAATGGTTTTATTTCAGTTTCCAGCGACGTTGCACGGAGGAGACATTTTTTGCAATGAGGGAAGTGAGTTGTTGGTTTTGGTGCAAGTTTGAGGAGGAAGCTCTGCAGGTAACTCTTTGATTTTAGTTGTGCAAAGACTTGGATTGAATGGTTTGATGAATTTGTGCATGAGTTTGTCTGTAGTGAGCTAAAAAATGACATTTAAATAAAAGTTAAATGAGCTTAATGCTAAAAAAGTAAAATACAATCCTAGAAACCCCTATACAGCCTATTTTATGCAACATTTGCAATAAAATAGGCTGTAATATGTTTATTTTCACACATTTGGGTTTATGCAGCATATCTTTACTATCTAACATGCATGGAACCTGAAGGGCACTCGGTGGCTCAGACACACTTAAATTAAACCACATTTAAATTCACCAGATCCAGATTTTTACTTGTGGCTGCACCAAATGACACACACTCACAAATATCAGTCCCCTAAACAAACATGTAAAAATCACAACAAAACCCTGGAACTTCGTTTCTGACCAACACCACATCCTTCCTCTGAGTTTCATGGAGAAACAAACCCAGACGAACACAGGACCTCCTTGGCTGGGGGAGGTAATAACTGGAATATCTTTTACACCCCAGGAGTTCAACCTGACGTCGGGAACAGCCGCAGATCTTGAGTTCCTTCGAGGTCCCTGAGATGGACGAGGAGGGGAATCCACTGGAGAGGGACCACTCCCTGTATGTGGTTCTGCCTGGGGGACAGGAGAAGAATGCCATGGTGCATGGAAGGTAAGACATATTGAAGCTACAGGTTTATCAGTTCTTTGAAAAGTCCTAGTTTTAGAATAAACTCGGTCCTGACTGAAGTTTGCCGTCATTTCTTCGTTCCCCCTCCTCCCAGTAAACCAGTGATGGACTTACTGGTGACCCTTTGTGCGAGCTACCACCTGAATCCCACCGACTACACCGTCGAGGTCGTCTCGACAAACAAGAACAACATCAGCTTCAAACCCAACTCTCCTATTGGCTCCCTGGAGGCAGAGAGGATTGTGCTGAAGCCCAGAGGAACGGAGGGAAAGAGCAGGACGCCGTACATGCCGGAGGTGAGAACCGAGACGAAATATGGATTTGATCAGTTTCAAGGACGTAAAGTGAGAGTTGATGATGCAAAACTGGAAGAATACAATTAATTCAGGATTAAAGAAGAGGTGTCATACAAGTAGAAGACCCGAAAGAAGATGTCAACCTTTGTGACCACGTCTGACCCTCCAGAAAATATCCAGAGTTCATGTTTGAAAACGTTTATGAAGAGTGAGGACAATGTCAGTTTTTCTCA
Source organism: Pleuronectes platessa (assembly GCF_947347685.1). Classification (NCBI taxonomy): domain Eukaryota; kingdom Metazoa; phylum Chordata; class Actinopteri; order Pleuronectiformes; family Pleuronectidae; genus Pleuronectes; species Pleuronectes platessa. The sequence continues at coordinate 2,465,916 of NC_070649.1, forward strand.
ATTAACAGTTGCATGAAATTAATAAACAAACTTCTCCCTGCAGGCCACCGTCCGCCTGCTGATCAACTACAACAAGGCCCACAAGGCGGTGGTGCGGGTGAATCCCAGAGTTCCCCTGGAGCTGCTGCTGCCACGGGTGTGCGACAAGTGCGAGTTTCAAGTGGACACGACCGTCCTACTGAGAGACCCTCAGTCCACAGAGCCACTGGACCTGACCAAGAGCCTGGACCAGCACGGCCTGAGGGAAGTGTTCGCTAAAGACTCGGCTGTGACGGAGCCGGCTGACCGGCCCAAGACACCAGGAGCAGGTACGTTAGAGGACGACCCACAGTATTAGATTCATACTCTTAACCTGATTGTATCCTTCTGTGTTAGTAAGTATAATAATGACATCATGGTTCTCTCACCCACAGAGATCATCTCACCACCTTCACTACAAGGTAACACATTCTCTCTCTCTATAAACATTTATTTCTCTCATTTTATTACTACTTCTATCTCTTTATTTTTCTCTTTCTCTCTATCATATCGGCACATAAGACACACAAACAGTTGTGAACACCAGGTGTGACAGGGCCTCAGTGTTATTCACCTTCTGAGCTGTGCATCATTCACTCATCTAGTTCTCATGCGTTGTACAGAGCTGCCAAAGAAGGAGTCGAGACAGAAGGAGAACCCTGGATTCCTCAGCTTGTTCAGAAGAAAGAAGAAAAACCCAGAGCAGGTTTGTTTAACATCTGTTTTCACCAAACTGCTGCACACTTTCCTATCGCCTGCTCCGTCTGATGGTGTCCTCTGTGCAGGACGGAGCCGCGAGCGTCCCGGCCTCTCCTGCTACCAACAAACCGATGGTGCTCAGTATGAATGTGCAGGACGCCTACTCCTCCATCACTGTGGACACGCCCAAGAAGAGGCGAGCCCCCCAGCCGCCTATGAGTGTGTCTCTGAGTGTCCCCAACAACCTGAGCACCTGTCACCTCCGGGAGCCGCAGGTAGGTGGACTGACGCTGGGAGGAAAGTCCTCGGGTCACAGCTGAATTATTTTGTGACGAGCTTCTTCTGTGCAGATGTCTGCAGACTCGACCCTAAGGAGAACCAAGAGGAGGGCCCCACCCCCGCCCTGTGCAAACTCCCACCAGGAGCACCAGGCGGACACACAGCTCACAGGTAAAAGCATTCATGACCTTTGACCTGTGCACAAGGGAACAGACTCTCAATAACTACAGACTGTGTCATTCTCAAACCTGCTTTTCTATTTCTCACCTAGTGGCGACTGTCGGTTCTGCATCCTGCCTTCAGCAGCACAGATGAAATATACAACTAGAATAATCCCTGTTGACCTTTTACAGTATTTCAGTGGAAATCAAATGGGTTTAGAGGAAGGGGGGGTGGGGGGGGTCAATTCTAGTATCTGCCAAATCCTTGCCACTTCACTCGAGTCGGGTCAAGAGAGATTTGAAGTTAAATCAAGATTAAAACGTCACAGTGAAGTCCAGTGGGAGATTTAGAAGTTAAATCCAGCACAAAACGCAGCTTTTATCAGTCGGAACAATTTAACCCTGTTAAAGTGACCTGAGCCTGGTTCATATCGGCTCCAGTGATAAATCCTCCATTGTCTCGGCTTTCATTCTCCTGTATGAGTTCGTCTGATGTGCTCTTATCGCCTGGATTCAGGTTCTCTCTGTGCTCGGATCCTTTTTACTTTATCTAACGCTGCCTATTAAACCACTGTAATCACAGGACTTCTTACAAAAGTGTATTTTTTTTGTCCATGTCGTAATTATCAGACTAAATTGCCTTCAGCGCTGTCGTGGTTCACTCCCTTGTTTTCTCTGCTGACTCGGTGTCAGGTCCCGGCCTGAAAAACAAACTCCCAGTGCCGAGTCGATCATTAAACGCACTCCTCCTCTTCCTCGTCCTCTTCCTCCTCCTACACTTATGCAATCTCAGCCTGTGAAAGTTCATCAAACTTCCTTGTGCAGACGGTGACACGAGAGTTTCATAAGCTGCTTCCAGACATGCACTGAACTCCAGAGAGCCTCCGGAGAGAGAGAGAGAGAGAGAGGGAGAGAGCCTCCGGACTTTCTGCAGACTTTCCAGTAGACAAGTCTGCAGCTGGTCTGAAGGAGCCTGGATTCACCTCGAGCCAGTGGGAGTGTTGAGGACGATTCTAACACGCGACCGATGCAAATGCTAAAAACAGAAAAAACAAATATCTCAGGATGAAAAAGCCGAGGATAAGAGCCGGACATTGTTTATGTGTGAAAGGCAAACTCCTGAGAAAGTCCAGACCCGGTTTCACAGATCTGAATGAAACTTGAACTGTGAAGGTGTTGGGGCTCGTGATTGAAACCTGCCTTAAAGCTTCTTCTCCTCCTGCTTACAGACTCACCTGATGGGGGTGATTGAGGCCTGCTGCTGCTGCTGTCTCCTTTTCCTCTCCTCCTTCCATCGTCCCTATTCCTCCTCTCCGTCGGCCTCTTCTTCCTCCTTCCCGTCTTAGTGGCTTTTTATGGATGTGTGTCACTGTGGCCTGCTGCACCTGAATGTTATTTATTTGTCTGTTTGAAGCCGCCTACTTAGTCCTCATCTATTTTTATGGAAATTCTGTAATTCTTTTTGTTGTTTTGTGTTTTTACTATTAGACTATATAGACTATTTGCTGTGCCTTTTATTGAAATCAGAAGCCAAGTCCACATTTGTCTCATTTGGTATGACAGAGTAATCGGGCCAGATAAATAAAAGAAACTGATATCTTGAGGATAAAGTTGTAATTTAAAGAAAAAATTGTCATAATTTCAGAAAAAGGAAAAACGATGCAGGCAACAATCTGATCTTCTGATATTTGCAATATTATAAATTTTTAGTCCCATAATGTTACGACCTTATTCGCTTAATCTCATATTTTCTCCCATTATGTCCCAAGTACTCTGTCATACATTCTATACGCAGTATTTTTTATTTTTTCCAAACTCTTTTGTGAAATTATAAATGTTCTCTATCATAATGTTCTTATAAAATGATTTATACTTTCTCAGAGTTATACCTGTTTTATATTAATGATTTGATTCGTTTTTGTTAAATTCTTTTACTAATTCATTTAAAAATTATACTAACCAGAAAAAATACTATAAATACTCATTTGTCTTTTTGCAATAAAATGGTAGAAATTTCATTTAACTTCAATTGGATGTGTTTCTGTGTCTAAATATTTCACTGAAGTGATTTAGGTAAAAAGAAAAAGTATTTTCAGTTTCCTGTGTTTGGGATATTCTTATGACAAATATTTCTCTAATGTGTTCACTGTGCAAACCTTCCATTTGAAATACAGCCATCTCTTTTCCACTGCAACTTCTAGAGCCTTATTTGTAGTTTCCTGTCTCTCCAGGGCCGGTTGACCCTCTGAACACTCTGGAGGAGCTGAGAGAAAGCGACGAGTCCGACTCCTTAGACCTGTCACGTTCCTCGTCTCCGTCACCACACTCATCTCGAACACTGCCCTCCTCATCCTCCTCTCGACCATCGTTTGAACCGTGTCTGCCTTCGTTTCGAGGGAAAGACTTTTCAGAAGCCCGCAGCGCTCTCGCCAAAGTCCTGTCATCTTCTGTTTCCAAGGGAACTCTGGTCAAGCACTGGAGGAAGTCTGCCAGCCTCCCGAAGATTCACCGGAGCTCCTCCTCTCTGACTCAGAGGTTTACAGATAACGGCCTTTTCCGCATCGAGCTCGAGTCTGTTCTCAAGTCCAGGCTCTCCACTGAGCCCCAGTGGGAGGATCCTCGGCAGAAGAAGGGGATGACCACTTTCAAAGTTATTCCCCTGAACAAGCAGAAGTCCCATGAACCAGAGACGCCTCCGGATGTTCCAGACCAGCACCAGGTAACGGTAGAAAATGACCCTGAGAGCCAAGCTTCTCCTGAGGCTGAGAATTATCAATCTGAGCGTGAGGATGATTCATATTCTCATGGATCAGACACTGGAACACCTTTGCAGAGCCAGGAGCTCTCTTCTCAAGAGGCTTCTGATGCTCCAGACTCTCCTCCACCTGTCCAGGAGGCCTCTGAGGCTCCAGACTCTCCTTCTCAAGAGGCGTCTGATGCTCCAGACTCTCCTCCACCTTCCCAGGAGCCAGCTGAGGCTCCAAACTCACCTTCTCAAGAGGCGTCTGATGCTCTAGAATCTCCTACACCTGCCCAGGAGAGGGCTGAGGCTCCAGCCTCTCCTCCACCTGCCCAGGAGCGGTCTGATGCTCCAGACACTCCTCCACCTGCCCAGGAGACATCTGACGCTCCAGGCTCTCCTTCTCAAGAGGCTTTTGACGCTCTACAATCTCCTCTACCTGCCCAGGAGCCATCTGAGGCTCCAGACTCTCCTCCATCTGTCCAGGAGGCATCTGACGCTCCAGACTCACCTTCTCAAGAGTTGTCTGATGCTCCAGACTCTCCTTCACCTAGCCAGGATCCGTCTGGTGGTCCAAACTCTCCTCCATCCGACCAGGAGGCCTCGAAGGCTCCAGACTCTCCTTCACCTAGCCAGGATCCGTCTGGTGCTCTAAACTCTCCTCCACCTTCCCAGGAGGCATCTGGTCCTCCAGACTCTCCTTCACCTAGCCAGGATCCGTCTGGTGGTCCAAACTCTCCTCCACCTTCCCAGGAGGCATCTGATCCTCCAGACTCTCCTTCACCTAGCCAGGATCTGTCTGGTGCTCCAAACTCTCCTCCATCCGACCAGGAGGCCTCGAAGGCTCCATACTTTCCTCCACCTGCCCAGGAGGCGTCAGACGCTCCAGACTCTCATCCACCTCCTCCAGATTTAGCCGATCAGAAACGTATGGTCTCACCTCTTTCTGAGGTTGAGGGCAACGATGAAAGGCCGATGGAGGGTGAGGAGGAAGAACCTGAAGTTGTATCCGAGGTGACTGCAGCTACAGAGTCAAACAAACTTAGTGACTGTCAGATAAACTCAAACGATGAGAGCGAAGATCTTCAGAACCCTGGTCCAGGGTCTGTGAGCGGGGGCGTGGACCAGTGGGTCTCATGCACGGATGAGACTGAAGAAGAGGACGTGTTTCCTCCTCCACCTCCACCCGTCTTCTTTAGTGAAGACCTAGAACCTCTTGAAGAGGTGCAAGGAGACGCCATCATTTCTTCTCCTTCCCAACCATCAAGTCCTGCCTGCAACGGAGAGACCAACGTGTTCAGCGAGGACCATCGAGACGTCTCAGGTGGACCAGTGCCTTCGGACAAGATGAGCGCGGCTCCATCCAGATTTGCTCAAGCGGTGGCGTTGGCGGTGCAGAGGTCTCACCTGCAGAGTCATGGGAAAGCTCTGGACTATCAGGATCCCAGTGGTCAGCACAGTGTGCCCCCCTCAGCACCCAGTTCCACGTACCAGTACGGTAAGTCCTTAAGTACCTGTAGAAAGTACCTCCTTTAAAAAGTTTGGCCAGTGTTATACTTCCCGCCTTGTGTTGAATATGGTCGTCTGGCTTTAACTATTGGCTGCACCCCCCCCCCCTCCATTTAACTTTATTGCATCATATCTTAATTCTTTTATTCTTTTATCTTTTCTATATTTAAATCTTATTCTTAATCTTTATTGTATATTATATCTATATCTCATCTTCATCTTATTACATGGATAGAGGAGGGTTGTGACTCTGTGTTTCTGCTGCAGGTGCCTGATGATCTTCCTCACTCATCTTCCTCATCCACCCTCATGTTTTGAAGACGCCATGTTTTGTTGTGTTGATTTTATTTTGGACTTTACGTTCTGAGGTTGGACGTAAACATGTAGCTGTGAAGGCCAAATGTACAGGACACGAGTTTGTTGATCCCACAGCGTCCTGTGTTTTTCTTTTTACTTCCTTTTAAAGGTTCTTTCAACTTGTGCCAAGGACGGACACACAACTGACGTCAGAGCTGTTTGTGTAAAACAAAAGCAGTGGTATAATTGTAATTATTGTGCTGGGATTTATTCATTTCTCACTCAGGATGTAGATACATTTCTTTATGCTCTCACACATGCAGTAAAACTCATTAAGTCGAACCCAGGCTGGTTTTGTTTTTGGCCACACGGTGGCAGTAGAGCATCATTAAACAGGAGGTGATCTATTTATGAGGTATTTCTTTTATATGATAAATTCTTGTAGATGCATCACATGTGGCATATTCTTTATGGTTGCATATATAATAGTAGTGACTATTGTTTTTTATTTACTATAAAGGAGCCGTGAATTAAATTATACAAAATATTAATTAAACTTTTAAATTATAAGTGACTTATTTTTCTGCACTGTCAGAATTAAAATGCATTTGAAGGATATTTTAAGAATAAAACAACTTTCATTATTTAACAGGGAGATGAGAATTTCCTGAATTTCCTGAGACAAAATAAAAGAATAAACATCCGTGTTGGAAGCATTTCAACACCTTCCTGAATAAACTCAGTCCACTTTGCTCACATGCTCACACTGTTATGTCTTTAACGGACCCGCACCTCGGGGCAATACTGCACAGCTATACTTGGGTGCCAAAAGAATCCGCACTACTATACGTATTGATCCAGCCCTGGCCTTGGAGGAACGGCAAGGAGCTGTGCGAGGGAGAGACCCAGCCAGAACTGCCTGTGGCCAAACCTCCTTGTTTGCCAGGCCTGGACTGAGTGGGCTCGCTTCAAGACTTTCTCTCTCTCCAGCGCTCCACCTGACGAGGGAGGGAGAGGAGAGGGAGAGCAGGACGGGTTGCTGGTGGATGATGGGAGGTGACCCTTGACCCTGTCGTGTTTCTGCGGCGCTCCCCCCAGAGGGGGCGCCCGGCCCTCAAGGGCACCGCCGTGTCACACCGCCGTTGTCATGGAGAATGCCATTACCGCCCCTGAGGGAGAGAGACACATCCAACGTTTACAGTCTGTGGATAAAGAAACAGATATATGTTTGGGAGAAGCTCCTTTTCTTGCCCAAAGCAATGATATCCAACGCAAGTGACAACCCTGGCATTCTCCTGCTTCAGCAGTGAAAGGTTGGATTTCAACCTGAGCACTGATGTTCATGATCACGCAGACACAAGAACTCTGGGTTTGTAATGCAGCGGAACATGAAATGCTACTCGTGTCATGTACGTTTATGATCCAGGCTTTAAAAAGGGCTGCCAGCGCAGACGGACCTTTGAGCAGCAGACCTGGACACAAAGAGGTTTTTGTTGATGCAGTGTCTCAGGAGACGAGGTGGAGGGACGGACTGAGAAACACAGGGGGGGGGGCAGGATCCTGGAGGACGACTCGGTCACATGATCCAGGTTCAGACACGTTGATGAGGAGGCTGCTCACACACATGGAGGCCACAACTACCTGTGTGGAGAAAATACATGTGTGGAGCCTAGATGCAGAAAAAGGACTTTAAAGACACCAACAGCTTTTTGATTTACTCCTGCAGGTGCAACAAGATAATATTACACAGTAGCTCTACATGATCAAACCCACACTGTGCATTATATACACTTTCTGCAATTCCTTAAATTATCATTTCAATTTTTGATTTCACTGAAATATTCCTCAGTATTTTCAAGTTTTTAATGCATCAGTTCTTTAGAAGTTCAGGTTTTTCCAATCTGACAGTCAACAATTTAAATCTCCAATCCAGGTTGTTAGGAATTCAGTTAAAGGTCGAACAATCTCCTAAACGTCAGACCAGTGTATTTATAGTTTAATGCATGTGAACATTGAATAATCTGTTTTACTCAATGTGGAAAAATAAGGTAAAATCAAGGTTTGCTCCTGTATTTTAGTTTTTATAATAATTAGTGTAATAAGTGGATAGAAAAATAAGAAAGATCCGACCCAGGCCACACTGGGATCGGCCTTAACTTGAATAACACTGAAGACAATAAATAATAAAACCAATGCTCACAGGGGTTCGGAGGGTAGCTGCGTGTCCCAGAATGCACCAGACGTCTGTAGAGCAGGAAGATTTCTTGCGTGCACACAAATCACTAAACATTCCTTTGTTATCTCATATGTGTGATAAGACATGAAACCCTAAGTTTCATGCTAATATCTGATTTAAGAATAAGCTTAACAATATGATTGGCCCACATCCTGAAGCCCACTGTGAGTATACACAAAATATCAACCCCCCCCCCCACACCTCAGCTCAAATCAATAACAGCCGGCCCACACAAATAGTGGTAATACACATTAATCATTTATTTATTCCTTCATCTCTTCATTCATCTCTATTTAGTTATCCATCAGATGTATCTGCCTTGTGGTGTGGAAGATGCCCACGAGCTGGCAGGAGTCGGAATCTGATTATAAAATCAACGAGTGCGATGGGCCCGAGGCGCGCTCCGGCCGGAACCCGCCGCGTCTGCATGTGTGTTAGGGGGCGCACATGTGCATCGTGGAGACACAACGCTGCTAATATATGTGTGTTTACATGGGCACCTCGATGCCTGGGTAGAAATAATCAATAGATGAATCACCAAAAGCGATACAGTCCTCCCCGGGCGGTGCAGTTGCAGCCTAATGCTATTCTTTCCATTCACCTTGGGAGCGGCATCCATCAGGCCTCCACCCCCCCCCTCCCCAAAGTGAGGCACGGCTGCCTAAAACACCAGCAGCGCCAGAGGGGCTTCTTGGAAAGTGATGCAGGGAGAGCACAGTTGACCCCTGACCTCCTCCATGTTCGCGCTCGTTTCCATCCTCTTTGGCGGAGCGGCAAATCACAGAGCTCCTGCCTCATTGGCGTTGTCAGGCGCTTACAGTAGTGTTTCTCTGCATTGTGCTGGTGGTTAACTGGTTCAAATGTTATGGAAATGATATTTACCTCGTCTTTGATCCTGTAAACTCCAAACAGACGGGCCCTCTCGCTCTGGCTCTCGGATTCTTTCTCCACCGCTCCTCGGTTGAGGGTAGAAGGACTTAAAGAGGCGCCAAAAACTACAAAGAGCGAGGAGAGAATAGAGAAGCGAAAAATCTGAGCGGCGCAAATCAATCAAACATGTGGATCCTGAAAGGTTTGATTCTCCGTCGCTTAAAGGACAAAGCGATGCTCGTTTGACACAAAGTCAAAACACTTTGTTTCATGACGCAAGCCGCCGAGCAGGAGCTAAACGCCGCCGCGCCATTTTGGTGCTCACAGAAGGAAGACCCCTGTTGCTCAGTGATCGATGGCGGACAAGGCCCAACGCTATCATTTTCCTTCATTCATGCCTTATCACTGAGTCCTGAGAGGAGGGGACGGGGTGGGGGGGGGGGTTCTATGTGATGAATGGTCGACGTCTCTTATTCAACGCAGTGACACAATCACACCACTTAATTTGTCAAAGCCTCGTCTCTATAGGATCCTCCACTGTGAAGCACTGTGATGCAAATCAGTGTATTTCCTCCTGGTGACGTGTTGACCCCTGTTTATCTCTGACTCTGTGTCGTCTCACAAAAACCTGAAGCTTCTAATGAAGCTGTGAATGACAGTGCAGGCCCGGTGTGCGGCCAACAGGGGGCAGAGTGATCTCTGTTTCAGAAACATGTTGATGATGGGAATTAAAGCCCCAACCGTGATGGCTCCAGATGTTGCAGCTGTTGTCGGGTTTTTATTTTAGTATTTACCTATAGATGCATGCAAAAAACTACTGATTTACACGTATTTTGTACTATTTACTTTACAACACAGCCCACTAATTACAGTATAATTACATATAGAGCAAATCACCACTGCAAGAAACAGGACTTTGGGGAATAATTGTGCTTTTTAGAGGAAATGAGAAATAAATGATGCTTTAAGTCTTCTTAGACCTGTGGGATGCAGCGGGGGAAACTACACAGTCTGCAGAACATCACATGTAATCATGGTATAATAATGTTTTACACGGTTACAGTTTGTTTCTGAGGAAAATTAAATCCTTGAGAAATACTTTTTTAAAGAGTATTGAGACTCGAAAGAGGCTTCACAGGTTAACCAGCAGCCTGATGCACTGGAGATTTGGGACTGTAGCAGTTTTAAAGTAAGTTTGTCCCACCTGACAGAAGCTACTGTAGAGATATACAGTGCATATTTTAAAGGACCAACTTTTACATTATTGCTGCAATAAACATTATGTGCACTTTTCAAAAGAGAGGCACAGGATTTTTATTGATTTCACACGCTACAGAAATCAACCTTTTTTGTGAACAATCAACTTGTGAAATGTGATGTTTCAAACTAATGTGGACACACAGATATTTCAGTTTTGTGACCTCACTGCATGTTGTGCTAATTATCTGCACATTTTTAACTCAAATCAGTCATTTCATTTCAAATATTCATTTTTGATTCTGCACGTCTGGTCTCTGTTCTCATCATGCACAGGAGGAAAAACTGATGAACAAGATCATAATATTAATTGTATAATTAAGTGAATCAAAATGGCTAAACACAGTTATATATAAACTCTTTGATTCAAAGGAATGTGGACCATATTGTAATTTTCTTTTAATTGGAATAAATGTGATTTTTATTCTCAAACCTTTCCCTTATTATTTCCCAGTTAGTCAACCATTAAAAACTGGTTTAAGCATTTTATTGTGATGCATCCACTGTTATTTACACTGTAAATCACAGCCTGTCTAATAAAACATATTTTCCAGGCCTCTTGATGGAGCCGCAGCGCTCGGCAGCATCCCTGAAAAAAAGAGAAATATGATTATTTTTTTATACTCTCCTCTTTCTTTTTTGTCTGTCGTCATTAATAATTCATCTCTTTTCTTGGATGCTAAAACAACAACAAACAGAACAACAGCTCGGATAATGTATTCAGTCAAAAGCTCATTGTCTGGGGGAGGAGGAGAGGGGACAGAGAAAATGTGCACTGGAGTGAGACAAGAGAGCACCCCGACAGGGAGAGGCTCAATGTCACTCCGCACCGTGGCGGGAAGGAAGAAAAACAAACGCCAGAGGGGAAAAAAATTAAACAAAAGAGAGGAAGATACAGTTTGTAAGTCATAAAAGCCCAATTAGAGGCATTAGGGCCATCAAATGGAGGATTACAATGAATAATTTGCGACTGCAATTTTTCCAGACTGATTGTGCCATTAATGTGGGTGACAAAAATGAATATATTTTTGAGGAGGGCTCGAGGAAAAGCTTTCAATGCAGACAGGAATAAAAAAGAGAAAGCAATAATTCAAGGTTACATGTATAAGGTGCCAAATCTGCCGAGCGGCCGTCCATTGACTCAGCCGCCTTCCTTTAATTCCCTCCACTCCCCCGTCACCCCTTCGTTTGGAGAAGCTCGACCTTGGATGTCTCCGGTGTGAACCAGCGCCGCTTCTTTCACATTACGCCAGAATGGATCCTGACTCATTCAATTTAAAGCCATCACCAAAGCACAATACCAGGCCAATTAGCTGCCATCATTTAGCCACTTCCGTGCCCCCAATTTGAGGTTACATGACAATTAGTCACATTTGTCTCCATTATCGTCGTGGTCCCTGCATCACGCGCCTTCATGTTGGTAACTTTACAGCTTGAAGAGGGATTAGAAAAATCAACACAACTTCAGACTATTGCACTTTCAAAGTTCAGCTTTCTTGAAAACGACACAATGAACAACTGAGTCATTTAAACCCATCAATGTATTTATGATTCTATCTATGTATTAATGTATGTATCTGTCTATCCATCTATCCATCTATCAATCCATCTATCTATCTATCTATCTATCTATCTATCTATCTATCTATTAATCTATCTATTTATGTATCTTTCTGAGTGACTACACAATGGCGGTAGCATGAACTTCAGTACATGCATCTCCTATTAAACCAGTAATACATTTATTTCCCAGTAAAACAAGATGGTAAAACAGAATTAGAGGAGAAGTGAGAGTCAGATCTACTGGAGGCAGCAGGAGAACATACTCTCTTCTCATTCAGAGATAGAAACCATGTTTGGAAACACTTCTTATTTTCCTTATCGTGACGCTGAGTTGTGCACATGTACTTTTTCCCGTCCACCTCTTCTGTGATGAGTTTAGGTTGGAAGGTCCAGACCCGGAGAGAGATGCACTGAAAGGCTACGTTTCTTGTTGCGATGTAAAACCTCCCTGAAAAGAGTTTGCTGAAGTAAAAGGCCGCTGCTATTAACAGGTGTTGTGCGTCTTTACGGAGCCTTGACGAAGCTTTAACCTCGGCGCCATCGCACTCGGGGTAAACAAACATGAACCCGACTCTCAGCAGGAGGCCGCTATTCACAATCTGCTACTTCCTGCAGGAAATTAAGAGTTGTGTGGACTCTTCTCCAACAAACACGCCAGGTTTACTTCTCTTCAATATGCCAGAAAGTGAAACATCTTAAAAGAAACTCCTTCATGTTTTATGTAGAAAATGAAAGAGGTAGAGAGAAGCTGCTTTTTGACGACGTCTGCCAGAAATAATTTGGAAAGAGTTCGATCTTTGTTTGACTCCGACAACGTTTGATTTATATATTTATATTTGGAGTTGAGTGAAAGTCTCACAAACACAGAACTGCTTCATCTTTTGTCTCATCAGCTCCTCATCAACAAAAGTATCTGGACTTTGAGATTAATCTCTCGTACGATCTTTATCTACTCGGATTTTTCCCAATTTCAACTTTACACACATTAAATTAAAACTTTTTTCCCATTAAATTACAACTTAAATGTCTAAATACGATTTAATATTATGAATTTATTCTCAAGTAAAGTTTAATTCTCGTATTATTATGACTTTTTCTTATAATATTACCCAAGTATTCTCTGTATTTCTTTTGTTGTAATATTATGAGGTTATTCTCAAAAACAACAGCAACAATCCTTTTCAATATCACTCAAACGAAACTGAGAGTAAATCCATTTCACTTCTGCAGCTTCTCCTTCATCTCGTCTTGAATTCAAGTGCTTTGTGTTAATTTCCACATCTCTGGCCTCTGCACAGAGCTGCAGTGATGTTGAGTCTCACGCCACACGGCCACGAATTAAAACAGAATATTTTGAATGCTCTGAGTTGAAGGGGCTTGACTTGTGACCCCTTCTTCTACTTCATCTGCTCCACCATTTCCTACACGTTAAGTACTTTGTAAAATAAACAAATGAAAGGATGGAGTTTTGACTTTTGAAGTTTTCAGCCACGGAGGGAAAATCTTTATCATCTGCTCTTCATCCGTCAGTGTCGGTGAAAAGAGATGTTTTCTCGGCCGGTTGAGTGAGACATGCTCCAACCATCGATTTCAGCATCTACAAAAATAGCACCTGTGTTTTTGTGTGTGTGTGTGTGTGTGTGTGTGTTGTCTTTCCTTTGTCCTCACATTCTATTTTCAAGAAAAATCTGCTTTGAAGTTAGTTTTAATTGTAGTTTTTTTTGGAGGATATTGTAAAGAGGAGTAAAAAAAACCTGCACACCTGTCTGTGTCCGTCTCAAATGTAATATGAATTCATGATATGATACCTGGAGTTTATTAATTCAGGGCCACAGAGACAGATGAATAATGAAATTTAATGAAAATTTTAGACGGACTAAAAGTCAGAGTGCTGCTGTCATTAATTTTAAAAGCACACATACCGTCAGGCTTCACACAGTAATGATAAATTCCTCCGCTGGTGTTCATGCTATACACTAACCGTGTCCACTGCTCCACCAGAAGGACTTTAGGCTTTTCTGAACTGGAATTCAAGGTTTTATTATAGGAAATAAATTCCTAAACAACATTAAAAGTGGAGTTTAAGGACTGTAGGGAAGTTATTTGTGGTTGTGAGGAATGGCAGCATGTTGTGACAGCAAGAAACTTAAAAAAGACACCTGAGAAATACCTTCACATCTCTTATCTCAAAAAATAATACAAGTGTTGAATGGAAGCGTCTTATTCTTGCTACGTGCAGGTGAAGAAAGAATTTTAAGAATCTGTAGGAAACAAAAGGATCAAGTGGAACATTCAGCTACTCCTGAGGTTATGAGAAAATAATTAGTAAAATGCTAAATGCTCTGTATTTATATAAAGTTTGTGTTTTACAGTAAAGTTTTGCCATTCAACGGGTAAGACTGGGATCGAACCGCTGACGCTCTGGTTAGTGGACCATCCACTTACCTCCTAAACCAAAGCTAACCTTAAAAAACCTAATGGATTAGAAGAAAAAATTGTCGTTATGAAATAAAAAACATGAGTTTCTGTTAAGCTCATTAAATGTCTGTGTTTAAGACTTTGCAGATTTTATCATGAACAGTTTCAAACTACACTAATTGCATTTTGAATAAATCCCACAAATCATCCTTGAAGTGTAATCTATTCAAGTTTAATTGGATAAGTGGGTCATGTCAGATTCATCTCGCTTTTTCTGCCCCCTACTGGTTGATTGGAGTAACCGGAAGTTGACGAAAGAACCGGAAGTGAGTGTGTTTACACCGAGACGTCACGTTAATGGCGTCCTGCACACCTGCCTGCACCTGTGGACATCGTGTGTGAGTGTTTTCTGACCCTGATACGTGTGTTCACTCATGTTGACGTGTTTGTTGAGTTCACTTCTTCTTTGTTGTAATTAACTGTGAGCTCATAAGCTCCTGCTCCTGTAGAATGAGGAGTTTACCTTGTTTACATTTGATCTGGTAGGTTTTCTTGCATTGTAACGTAATTTTTACAGCGATATTTATATGTTCATATCCAAGGAAAATTAGCTGTGGTGTATTTGTGCAAGTATAAATACATTATACTTTTTTTTCTTCTTCTATTGTTCAATGTTGGCTTAGTATCCTGCACCATAACTGTAACTTTGGTTCGTATGTTAACGGGGCAGAAAGGAAATTTAAATCTCGTAGCTTGACCCACAAATAGTGTGTGTGTTCAGTTTCTTATTAAATCTTATCAGTAATATTTTCTAAGCAGGTTAATGTGTTAATTAATTCTATAAAAGTGTGATGTATGTCGCAGAGGAGGAAAAACTGAACTAAACACACGACAAACACAAAGTCAGTGTATTGAGAACGAACAGCGTCAGTGATGCAGCGGATGAAGGTGAAGACGACAGGTAGTCACAGTCGCACACTTCTCAATTAAACACATAAGAGCAGCAGCCGCACAAACAACCGTCTGGATTGTTCATCAGCGCTGCAGCAGCTTCTCCTGACACTGTGTGGGTGTTTCAGCTTTGTGCATCAAAAAGAAACAACTTTTCAAAGCCGCGTCTTCAAAAGAAACATTTTATAATCCTCCCGTGACCCGTCCTTTTTATTCCCGCAAAGATTCTAAAAGACTCCGGTGTAGAAGGAGGTTTGTGACGCGGCGGCTGGATTATATTAGCGCTAATGCAATGCTTCATTTCATTGTTTGTGCATTAAAACTTAATTCCAGGTCGGAACAATAAATGCAAACAAATTATTACATTTTTTGGCCGCATACTCCAGAGGTAATTTTCCCAGTCGAATGATATTCTCTAAGGAACAGCCTTCCTTTTTATATCATAAATGAATCTATTTGAAAGAAATCCACATTCTCTAAATAGCAGACTCCTCAACAATTAATTGGTTTATCAGCTTCTTTTTCACATATATTAAATTAATTTGGGAGATAAGTTTTACATCAGTAAAAACCCAGCCACGAAACAAGACGTGGTAATAATTTCCAGTTTCATGGCCCCTCTGTTCTTTCAGTTATTTCTCTCTTTATGATAAAGAGCCTTTTAAAAAAAAGCTGAAGCAGAAGTGTCCTTGTGACGCTGCGTCTTTGAGCACCGTCCTCCACCTGTCTTCATACGTCGTCTCCCTCAGTCGCTCTTTGTCTCTGTGTTGCTTTAAACATATCGAGCAGTACAATGGTTCCACCACAGAGGATGCTGGCAGGAGAGTAAATCCACTCAGATCCCTGCTGTGCACTCATACTACCTCACGTCCTGTGGCCATGCCACTGTACCTCTGGCCCAGCGTGGGCCGCACTCAGCCGAGCGTGGTCCTATTGGACGGGCCTCGGAGGCTGGATGTACTCTGACCCCAGAGGAGATTGGATCCTTGGTCATGGAGGAACTCGCTGCCTCGGCGGCACCACAGTGCGACTCCTTACAGCCTGATAATGAGTTAGTTGTAGAGGCTCCAATAAATCAGGAGTCAATACAGGATACAAAGCAAGATCCGCTTTGCCTTTTTTACTCTTTATGTTTGAAAATAATCTGGAAACTGATTTAAAACTGTTGTGTAACGTAGCTTTAAAAGCCTTGGAGAGCCAATCACATGCTCCCTACTGAAAGTTGCTGGGTCAAACAGGAACACACCAAAGTTCTGCATTTTGAAATGATCTTGTTTTACACATTGAGTTCTTTGTTTCCTGTGAGTTTCCTGGGTGCTGATCCGTCTCTGTGCTTTTATTTATGATCTAAATACAGGATTTTGCATCCAGCTGCATATTCCAGGCCACATTGGGAGGAGCTGATGTCTGAACGAAGCCCTGACGATGAGTGAAGTTCACTGAGGAAGAGGGAAACAAACGTGCTCCATCAACTTTTTGTACATTTGGCAGCAAAAAGGCATCCCTATATTTTTGAGGTGGGTATACTGCCAACTCTTTTGAAGCTGTTTGTCTATGGAGTGTCAAAGCTGTCAAAAGATGTTGTCACATAAACATGTCACGGTGAGATCCAATATCCAGCCCCCGTCCACCTGCTGACAGAACGACGCCTCCTCTGTTAAATCCTCTCCTTGCCTGCACAGTGTGAGTCTCCATAAACAAACACACGGAGACAAAAGACAGACGGTTCCTCACATGTCGACGCTCCGCTCTTTGAAGCAGGAAGTGCTTCCAGTGAGCGGGCGTAGCGACCGGCGTCCGTCTTCCACTTAACTACCCATAGATTTAGTTGAATAGCATTAGAATACATGAGGACTGGGAGACAGCGAGGTGCTCTCCCCTGGTTCCTAATGTATGACTATTTCATATGGACAGGAGCGGGGGGGGGGGGGCGGAGGGAGGCGGCTGAGGGGGTGATTGACACGGGCCCACATTAGGAGCAGCTTTTGGAAATAGGTCCGCGGAGACTTGGCGGATTGGGTCTGCTGGAGGAACGGTGTCTCCGCGCGGAGCCGTGCCTTCTTAACCCCGCTCATTGGTATGCCGAGGTGCGGGCATGGCGAGCTCCAAACGGCACACCCCTCCAGACTGCACCCCCCCAACACCCCACCCCCCAACACACCGCTACGCAGACACAATCCCACTGAGGACCCGTGACGATATGCAGCGTGGAATACTGAATCCAAATAGGCTCCAATTAATAATCACATAGTTAGTTTTCCCGGCTCTCCGTGCGCACGCTGTGGCCTGCATGAGCCTTCCAGAAGTTTCTGCACGGGGGAAAGTTTGGTTTATATCTCACAACGTGCTGCAGCACACACACACACACACACACACACACACACACACACATGCACAGAACGTCAAACATGTCAACTTTCAGCTCGGTGGAAATAAGAAGGCACAGGCCGTCGAGTGTGTCCCTCCCACGTGTGACAAAACAGGCGAAATTAAAAAAAGAAAAATGTTTAAATTTGGTTTCAGATCTCGCTTCAGCTCTCGAGAATGAGAGGAATAACATGTCAGCATGGAGACATACGCTGCTGTCAGGCGAGACGACAGAATATCACTTTAGCCTATTGTGACTTTGAACTATATGACGGTAAGCAGACAGATTGTTTTTGTCACAGAACTAAGTGACCTTGAACCCAGACGTTCTCGTTTCAAACTCTTCCTCCGTACATCTAAAAATATTCCCATCAGAAGCAAACTGATAGAATTTACGAGACCTAATGTCATTGCAAAGAAATATTACCACAAACATACAGTACATATTTTTGTCTTTATCGTTCGGAGAGAGTTATCATTTAGCAAGCTTGGAGGTCCAAGGTGAGACAGGGATATTTGAGTACGCCTAATGAAAGGAAGTATAAAAGGTGCTGTTTGAAATCAGCTTGTTTTGTTTTTTGGCTGCGTTACATGTGCTGGCACTAATTATACAAGCTAGGTAGTCCTCGCACATTCAAAAAAGAAAACTCGACCATTTTTGACATGTTCATTTAAAGTTACTAATCAGATGTAAATATGCAAAGCAGGTCCCGATGGGATTTCTTTGATATGCAAATAGAAAGTGCAAACAAAGGTGGGGGAGATGAAGGATCTTTTTCTTTTTTTTTCTCCCCCCCCAAATAAAATAATCTCAGAGATGGTGTTGTCATGACATTGTGTTGGAAAAAGAAAAGTGTGAGATGCCATTAGATGTGTTGTGTACGGGCGAGGCCGCGTCGCACCACAAACTCATCCGCTGCCAAATTTCGGACTCGTGTTCATATATCAAAGACGGCGTCCGATATGAATCTGGTGCTCGTCGCCATTCGCCCGAAGAGGATCATGTAAACAGGCATGACGGTGCCCCCCCCCCCCCCCCCGTCCTATCATAACAGCAACTTACTGGCCAGTTATCTGTTTGATGGGATGTAAAAGGAAGGTCAGTGTTTCCATAATTCACTCCACAAGCATAAATCACATTATATGATCTCCTCTGCTCAGGGGAGCTGCCGTGCACGTTCCCCCCCGAAAGCATAAAACCACCAAATCACCGCTGCATAATGCGGCACTTACGGGCACAGGTGGAGGCTTTAAAGACTTTGTTTGCCTCTTCCCTCGTCACGTGAATCGTTAAAATCCCACCGGTTGCACGGGCGATCACGGTTTCCTGCATCTCAGCAGCGGCGCGGCGGCTGACAAAAGTCCCTTTGTGGTCAGCGATGGGAAGCAATGGAGGGAGACTGACTTTTATTGACACAAGGCTGTCAGGATGGAGACGGGACCGCTGTTCATTTCCAATTTCAGCCCACAGATTGGAAATCCGCCGCTGGGCCCTCCAGTGTCTCAAGCACCATTTTCTGAGGCTATGGTGTGGAAAACATGATTTAATTCCTGTTCAATGCTTCTCATCAGATTCTCCATCTCTCCAAATCGTCTTTGTGTGGCATCGTAGTGAAGGAGTAATTGTGCATCACTGCGGTGGATGGTGGAGTGCAGCATCCTCTGGTAAAGCAAGGGCTGAGACTACAGCAGGGAGCGTTCAAGTACGTGATCATGTCCGAGTGAAGCTGTAGCTTGTTGCTGCTGATGACTTAGCTCCTTGGCACATTTACCTCCTGTCAAATGCACACAACTGAAATCTCCTCTTGCACTTAATCGTGTTTCGATGTAGCACCACTGGGCTTGTGCTGCTGCTCAGTGGAAGTGACTCAGGTCGCAGCAGCGGAAACAACTGCAGCTAATGAAAAATGACTGTGAACCAATACCTGTTACTGTGATCAATATTTTAATTACACTGTAGTACGGAGACGCTGCTCCCTCACCGATGACACGTTTACTCACACACAAGTGGAGGGTGAATAAGTTGCATTTCCTCTTTTGCTGCAGGACTCGAGAGCTGTGTCTCATCCAGGATCTGCATCCTTCGGAGGAGCCAACAAATGGATCCGTCCATCCCCGATAAACGAAGGAGCCGACGGGTGGACCCTAACCCTAACCCAACCTGCCCCATGATTCTTTGCACTTCAGCATCAAACCATTTTTCAGAGAGGTAATGGATGTTTAACCCTTAGGTATCAGGCTTCAACTCAACAGCGTGTATCCTTTGGCTTCTATTTCCTTACTTGTTTCTATTTCTGAGGTTTCCACCTTTGTTAAGACATTACTCATGATTATGAATCACATTCATTCAATGAGCTTACGAGAGCCTTCCCCTGAGCCACTGGTCAATACTGACTCCTTCTCTTTAACGACGACTGTAAAAAGGATGAAAGATTCTGGGGTGAAATGTTAGAAACACAAATCCTCACCGGTAAATTCATTTAAAAAGCCTGATTTACAGATTGTGATTCTTTTTAAAACCTCAAATATAGTTTTGAATGTACAGTTGTAAGGTTGGAATTCAGCTGAATCGGTCACAATCCACAGGACAGAAGCTGCAGATATATCCATCAAATCTCTGATGTTCTCCTACTTGTTGACGGGCTATTGTGGCGCGGCCGGTGCTGCGAGTAGGGAGGGACAAATAGAGAGAGGGATTTATTATCCTGTATTGAAGTTCACCCCAAAAGAGCTAGCATTTCACAGGAGCCGCACGCTGACCTTTCCGACAGCCAAAAATGTCATTGAAGGTTTAAGGCAAAGAAATCCAGTCGTATTTAACCAAGCCTTCAAAATCTTTGACATTTCTTCTGATGTTGCCACAGGATGGCACCCTGAAGACTGAGCGCTGGCCTTCTCATACAGAGCTATAGCTTTTCTACACATACTCGCCTCAGCCCTTGTGCAAACACCAGTCTTCACTATAAAAAGAGAGGATTTAGAGATATGGCATCGCGGCTGATGGAGGATATGATTTGGCTCTTTCTTTAAAGCCCCTCTTTGTCTGCGTGTTCTCCCACATGAATGGGTTATTAATTAGGAGAGACACTCAGGTCAGGTGGCAGCAGTTGCTGATTATTTTAGAAAGATTACAGAGGTCAAATCAAGACACTGCTCAGCTGCTGATGTGTCTTTTTATCTCCCTGACACACAGAGGCAGATTTCAGACAAGCAGTGAAGTCTGTAGATTTTTCCTGATGTGTTCAGGAGGAGCTGTACCTGAGAACATCTGGCTATGGTCTGCATACGTGGAGGATGCAGTTGGTGTTCACTCCCGAGTCGAATGACTCATGCACGGCTGTGATCGGCAGTGAACATGAAACTTGGGTGAACGTGCTAAATACGTCTTTATCTTGACAGTCTAGACGCTGATGCTGCACCTTCCCTGTGTGACCTAATGATGTGCATTGAACTTCACGGCTTTGGCATGATTGTTTGTGTACTTATTGTTGTTGATATGATTAATGCAAACTCCTCTACTGCAGCAGGAAAGGAGTCAATAGCTGTTCTTTGCCGTGTTGACCCCTGTTTAAAAGCCCCCCCCCCCCAGCAAAATGTACATGTGACAATACAGCAAGTTATCAAATATCTGAGGATTCAAAAGAGATGTCATACATGTAGAAGACGCTGATGAAGATGTCAACTTGGAAAGATGAGATTCAAGAGTTTGGGGCGATAGAGGCCGGAATTTACACGTCACGTCTGCTTCCTGCTGACAAACTCTAGAAAATGTCCAGACCCAGATTTGAGAAATTTTTCGCAGATCTAGTCTGAAAACAGCTTTGTGCACACTTTATTTACTATTTACCCCCCCCACCCTCTTTGCAGTTTGTCTCCCATTCAGTCAACCCACATGTAACGGCTCACACATTCCCAAACCCCACACACACACACACACACACACACACACACACACACACACACACACACACACACACACACACACACACACACACACACACACACGCACACAGTGAATCAGTGCGGTGTCAGTCCACATCTTCCCTGCCACTCACTAAATTGGAGGGAGAGCTGCTCTGCACTCAGGCAGAAGTAAACTAGGAAGTGCTAAAGCTGGAGGCAGAAACAAGGGACAAGAATGGGGGTGGGGGGGAGGAGGGGATGAGGGGGGCTGGATTCTGAAAGAGACACAAGGGTGGCTGGA
Source organism: Pleuronectes platessa (assembly GCF_947347685.1). NCBI lineage: Eukaryota > Metazoa > Chordata > Actinopteri > Pleuronectiformes > Pleuronectidae > Pleuronectes > Pleuronectes platessa. The sequence goes on from NC_070649.1 coordinate 2,487,485, forward strand.
TGGGGGGGTGTAGTGCGTTTGTGTGTGTGTGCGTTAGAGGAGGAGGGGGGGTGCTGCACACTCTCAACACCACTGGATACCACCGTGGTGGTCCCTCACTGATTCACATTCCCCTAATCCCAGTTGGCAACCTCTTGGACAGGCACACTAGCTCCACACACACACACACACAAATACACACAGGCACAAATACACACACGCACGCTTGCACACAATCCCGCTCAGCACCCCCACGCCGCACTAACTCACGCACTCTTTTAGAAAATGGACACAATGGTGTGGATGGGTCCGGCCCTGGATGAGGCACAGGCGCAGATTGAAGTCTCAGTGGAGTGACATCACCTCCAGTGAGGAGGCCGAGCACGAATCACGTTTTCAATCACTCGATACAGATTTATACGAATTCTCTCGATCTTTACTGAAATCTAAATTTAATCTAATTAACTTTAATCACTTTATTTCTGGGCTTCATTGCTAACTTGAAATTATGAGCATTAGTTTTCTGTTTTTCCACATTTCTCAATATAATGCAGTTCACACAGATCAGTAAACTTCTATCTGGCTAATTGAAACTTTGTGTTACAAATATGATCAATATAAAAAAAAATGGTTGCTTGTAGATATTTCATGTTTAAGTTACAGCACCCTCTGCTGGCAGGATTATTTACGGTTTACACGTTTTTTTGGACTGCTACTGCATGCTGTAAACTTTATTAAAAGTTTAATAAAGTTTGTCGAAGAAAAAAAAAAAAAGTCTTTTTATACTTTGCGGATATTATCTTTTCTGCAAGTGGTTGCATGTGTTGCCATATTTGGACAAGAAGCGCAGAAATATTCTGTCCGAGGTCGAATACTTCAGGTTTTCTGAAGGCCTGTGTTTGAGGATTTCACGTCGGCCTTTTCAAATCAACAAGAAAGAAAGATGAAATGTGATGCAGGGGAGGAAGGACACTGTGTGTGTAAGAGACTTCTGAGTTCTGTACGTTTCATAACAGAGCCAAAGCATCTCGATCACCACCTGGTGACTGGCACCATCTGCCTCCTCCATGTTGGTGGATGGGACATGAACCAAGCTAAGAAGTCAAAGTACACGTACAAGTTCTCTTTTAGGTTTTAATTAGTTGATTCATGATATGAGAAAGGGATGAAACACCTTGTGGCTTCATTGCTGGATAGCGGGAGGAAGTGGAGACGTGTCGTCCATCTTTATATACAGTCTAGGAAGCACACACCTGTGTCGCTGGCCGCCTGCCACCCCTTGTGACAAGCAGACAGACTATAGTTGTGTCCATCTGGCCTCATGTTCCCATTTCACTTCTCCTCACATTTACATGTGCATCTTTATTCCCACTCAGAATCTCAAACCTGTGAGATGGTATTCAGGGCCCGGCCGCGCCTGAGCTGGCATCTTGAATCCTGAGCAGCACGCGTGGATACAAACGTCTCTATGAGCTGGAGCTGGACGCCCGCTGGCTCAGAAAGAGAGACAAACACATTTCAGGGCCCGGTTTGACGTGTGCGTGTCTTCCTGCGTCGCTTCTTGATGAGTGAGTTTGTCATGAACCAGTTTGTGTCGCGCGTCCTTTCGCAGAAACAATAGCGGTTACCTTTTGCAGTCATTTAGAGAAATTGGGGGGGGGGGGGGACGAGTGTGAGTGTGTGTGTGTGTGTGTGGGGGGGATCTTTCTATATGAATTAATTACAAATGCTTGGAAATGTCAAGTATAGATAAAGCTTAATACCCTGTCTCCTCCCTCCTGCAACAGAGAAGCTTTTAAATGGCTCTCTGCCAGCCCCTATCTGCCAAACGACACCAAGGTTACTGGGGGAAGCTGAAATATTCATAATATATGCAAAACCACCGCTGTCCATGGACAGTGTTCATTGGAATTCAAGAGCGAGCTTCAAACCTTTGACAACTGCTTAAGTAATTAGTTGCTGGGAGAGCGACACCCCCCCCCCCCCCCCATCCCTCCCCACACACTCCCTCCCCTCCGTCCACGTTGCTGCTGAAACCAGCAAGTAAATATTAGAGCATTTTATCTTTTCAGTTTGATAGTGTAAGTGGATAAGTTGGAGGAAGGGATCTAAATTCATCTGTTATGAAATAAGCCATTCTGAGTTTTTTTAGGAATTTAAACTGCACTAATGTGCAAGAGAAAGTTTAACGATGCAAATGTAATTAAAATTTGCTTTAAATCCAACGTCCACCTGTACTTTGAGTCAAATATCCCAAGTGTTGCATGATGGGAAAGTCTCAGTGCATGCTCTTCAGTTATGTAACGCTCTGGATTTGGAACAAGGTGCCTCATGCGTAATTCTGCCGTGTTTGACCCACACATTTTGGCAGATGTATTATTAATGTCCGACAACAAAGAACAACATGTTTTGCGTTGGAACAATAGCAGAATTCAGTGTCTTCCCTCTCGCCCCCTTTCTGCAAAGTGCTCCAGTCCCGGTCAGTTCGTCAAGGCCGGGAGCCGCCGCACAATGAGAATCATGCCCGAGCTGGAGCGCAGCCAAAGCCCATTCTGAGCAGCTCCCCGTGCCTAACGCATTACCCCGGCTTATTAATCTGAAGAGACCCTGTTTTTGTGTTTACTAAGCATGATGCGCTTCTAATTACGGTGAAATAATTATACTTCAAAGACGCACGGGAAGCGCTCAAAGGCGAGAACTGCTTCCTCAACAATGCAGGACGGAGAAATGAATCAAATGCATTGCAGGGATGTTAAAGCCTTTTGATATCAGTCATTTAATAAAGGTGTAACAGTGACTCTCACATGTGCAGATGAATATGAAGTGATTCATCATTTACATTCTTATAAACTAACAGCACATGTCCTCAATCGTTTCTTGCACCTGATCCGAAGGACAGAGATGAGGTTTAATCGACTTGAGATCATAAAACGCTGGATTGAAACTTCTTTAGTCGGTGGCATCACACAACTTGTGAATTCCCAGAAATGCAAGCGGACACACTGTGTGTAATGTGAGCGTGTGAGGCTGACTCCAAGGCTTGGTTCAGCAGCCATGGCTGGCGTGAACAATCGGACAACCCCCTTTTATGAGCACAAGTGTCCTTGTCCTTGGTGAGGCGAAGGTCGGTGTGTTCCCCCCCCCCCCCCCTCTCTCTCTCTCTCTCTCTCTCCCTCTCCCGCTGTGGCGCTTCCACCGGCCATTCATTTGGGCCTGTGATGGCTCTAATAACATCTCCATCACATTAAAACCGAACCAGGCTGAGGAGATGTTAATACTCCCCTGCACTCGCTGCCGGGAAATTGGTCATGTATTACAACAAGTGCCTTTTAAGAGCCTCTGTGGCCAAGTCTATGGATACGGCAGATATTCATGGCTGCCTGCGCGTGAGGCTCTTAACACGGAGGATTTTCAAGTTGTGACAGTTCAAGGGAAGCAGCGCTGTTAACATATTCCGAATGGTCCTGTAGCAAGGCCGTTCCTCCAATTTCTCTTTGCATCTCCACCGCGCGGCTGACAAGGTTGCCTGGGATTTTTTTTTTTTTTTAAAGGTGTAGATTAGAGAGGAATGTTGCAAACACTCGATTCAAAAGCAGCCTCGACCAAAGGGATAATACTGAATATTAAAACAGCTGATGGATGGATGGATGGATGGATAGATAGATAGATAGATGTTTTCCTTAAAAACTCGATTGTGTGTACGGGACAAAGCACTTTTTTATAAATATAAACTATTTGAATACATTTTATTTTACTTTTTCTGGGGTCATTTATTTTATTTATTTATCTATTTTGAATTTGAAGTCACCTCTTTGTACAGATTTTGCACAAAGTGGATTTTCTTTTAAATAATTTTATTTTATTTCTTTCTCTCATTCAGCTTATTTTAATTAACGATTGCCATTGAATTCATCTTGTATGCTTTTATCTTTGTTTGCAAAAGTGCTTTATCGTTAAAGTTTGTTATGATTATCATAAATGACACTAGAGTTGAAGTGTCTACGATGTTAGTTTGAATAAAGTTGTTTTGAAGTGTTTATAAAAGAGAAAGTTGTCTTCAACTTCCTGTTTTCAATGATTGTTCCTCTGGTTTGTTCACAGGTTCACGGACACGACTCCACTTCCTCCCACCATCCGGATATGAGCCCAAAATATTCTGGATATGAACGCCGCCATGTTGGGAGCCGACGGGGATGGAGCCATGATGGCGAGGTACCACTGATGCCCAAGCTTGACCAATCGTGAGTCAGTCTCAGCTGTCAATCATGACCTTTCACCCCACTTGAACATACCGATCTGACACCACCACCGCACCAGGGCCCCCCCACACCTACATCACTAAACACCCCACCCCCCTCAACCTCCACCTGAACTCCTCAATGTGCACCAGTCACGTTTCGTCCTCATTTCATCTGCTGATATTTTTACTGCTGCAATTTTACTACATCTGTTGCCATTTTACTCGTCCTGTGGAGGAACATTACTGTCACTGAAGTATTTTGCACGGCTCATTCTACTTCAGCACTAATCCGATTTGCACTACTCATATCCTCTCTGCCCTGACCACGTACTGTCTACTTGCATGTCACTTTCATACTTAATATGTTGTGCTACTTATATGTTGAGTAGATAGATAGATAGATGTATAGATAGATAGATGTATAGATAGAGAGATGTATAGATAGATAGATGTATAGATAGAGAGATGGATGTATAGATAGATAGATGTATAGATAGATAGATGTATAGATAGATAGATGTATAGATAGACAGATGTATAGATAGATAGATGTATAGATAGATAGATTTATAGATAGATAGATGGATGTATAGATAGATAGATGGATGTATAGATAGATAGATGGATGTATAGATAGATGGATGTATAGATAGATAGATGGATGTAGATAGATAGATGGATGTATAGATAGATAGATGGATAGATGATAGATGGATTTTAGATGTATAGATAGATGGATTTTAGATGTATAGATAGTTAGATGGATGTATAGATAGATAGAGGGATGTATAGATAGATGGATAGATAGAGAGATAGATAGATAGATGTTTGTATAGATAGATAGATGGATGGATAGATAGATAGATAGATAGAAAGAAAGACGGATAGATGGATGTATAGATACATAGATAGAAAGAAAGAGGGATAGATGGATGTATAGATGGATAGATAGATAGAAAGAAAGAGGGATAGATGGATGTATAGATAGATAGAAAGAAAGAGGGATAGATGGATGTATAGATAGATAGATAGATAGATAGATAGATAGAAAGAAAGACGGATAGATGGATGTATAGATAGATAGATAGATAGATAGATAGAAAGAAAGAGGGATAGATGGATAGATAGATAGATAGATAGAAAGAAAGAGGGATAGATGGATAGATAGATAGATAGATAGATAGATAGATAGATAGATAGATAGATAGAAAGAGGGATAGATGGATGCAGAAGCCCTCAGCTGTCATTGCTGGTCACCATGGTGAAGGAGGGATTGATGGCTCCCATTGGCTATCGAGGATGTACAGTATACATCATGTTGGTCCAGGGCTGCTGCTTCCAGATGGACCCGGGCCATCCATTGTCTGTCAGGGACACAGCTGTCTCACAAGTGCCGTCCTCCCTTCTTACGCCACTAATGAGTCTTTCACCCGGCGCCACATAGGACGATGTCGTCTATAGGGGCAGAGCGGGTTTGTTTTCCTGTCAGAGTCTCAAGCACCAAGATGGAGGCCGAGGGCGAGCGGCATGTGTGTCGTTTCCTGACAAGACGCCAGAGCAGCGGAGATCACAGTGATTTGTTATTTCCTTTTGTCTGAGGAGTGGTTTTCATGGGTAATATTTTTGAAGTGCTGTATTTTGGAGAGTCTAGAGGGAGCATTGTGAGAATGTGAAGGATACGGTAAAAGCTGTTGTTTTTATCGCTGAAGTCAGTGGAGTCACTTTCGTCTTTAGAAGCTGGAGTTTAGGTTTTTCAATTTTTTGCAGGTAATTTTCTTTGTGTAAGTCTTTATACCAACATGAGTCTCGTTCTCATTGTTATGTCCACTCTGACAATGGGACACCACAACGTCGACCTTCACCAAATGAGACACTGGCAAAACTAAAGACTATCCAGGCCCCAGTGTCCCCTGGAATCAGGTCAAAGGAAATTGACTTGATGAATTAGTCACACACAAGCATTTAAAATGTTTCGATCTGTTAACTGAAGTTTATCTGAGAAGCTTTTCAGACAACTTCCAGAAAGTTTGGTCTGCTGCTTTCAGACGTGCTCTGAACTCATATCAGAATGAGCCCACGTGAGAATACAACAGGAAACATTCACAGTGATGATGTTTATAACAAGCGAGAGATGCAAAACTGAAAAACACAAATAGAATTCAAATATCTCAGGATGAAAAAGTGTGTCATTTGTAAAAGTCACATTTTTTGGGGCTTGAAAACTCTACGATGCATTTTAAAACTAAAACGTATTATCGTGGCTGTAGCACAACAGACTGCAGATTAAATCTTCAAATCTGTCTCAGCATTTGTCTCGAACTCCTCCTTTAACCAAAAGCAGGTGTCACACACACACACACACACACACACACACACACACACACACACACACACACACACACACACACATTCCTTCCTTCCAGCCAGCCATTCAGTTCCTCTCTTCCCCCTGTGGTGTGAGGTGGGACCAGGGAAGCATGGAGTTATTCACTGTCTGCCTACTTGGTTCTAATCGTCTGGCACAGCGTGACTGACGCTGCCCCTCTCAGCTGCGATGGAGTGTATTGATCCTGAGCCGCTGCCGCCGGCGTGCTCCCTGGACGCCAGGCGGGAGGAAACCAACAATCAGATCTCTCACTGAGGGAAAAAGCCCTCCTCATCTGCCTTAATCATCCGATCGATGATTAGCATGCCGGCCCACTCGTGTCTTTCTCTCCCTGACAGAGACGTCTCCTCGGCGCTGCGTTGTGTGAAATAACACTCAGTGAAAAAAGGCCTTGGTGCTGATGGTGTAATTCTTGGAGTGAAAGTGGGGGAAGACTTGATTAGAAGGAGACAAGCAGAGACACGTGCTGTATAGAAGGTAAAGATGGGGACGGTCTGAATGGTTTTTGGGGTTGGGACGCCTCCAGCCGCCCCCCCCTCCAGGCCTTCGCAGCCCCTCCCTCCCCGTCGCACGCAGCCAATGGTGCGCCGCTCCCGTTGTCGTTCGGCGTTGATTGGACAGCAAATTGCTCCCATCACCTGGCATCAGTCCAAGCCTCACCAGTCGAAGCTTTAATCTGATCATCATCCCGGTGCTAAGCGGCCGCGGCGCAGCTTCTGTTTGCTGGAGCAAGATATTGTGTTAGATTGAGTGCAGCGGCCGGCTAAAGAATCTCAGCTCCGCCGCTGTCGAAGCGTTTAAATGTGAGGATTATCAGAACTGGATCGGGTGACCTCTGCTTCTCAGGCAGCTCCCGTCTCTGTCTCCCTTCCTTTAGTTTCTTCTTCTTCAAACCAAGTCGCCTCCTTACCCCCTGTGAAAATAGACTTTATATCTGCGTACCCTCATAGAACACAATGGAATCACATAACGGTGCCCTTCAGCGCAGTTCTGACCATTTCTCATCATTTTCCGGACATGTCCTTAAGAAAGGTGATCATACCTCAAGCTCAACACATTCTTAAGAGTTTGTTCTTTGCATTTCAACTCACACAAACGGAACAAGGACTTATCTCGCATGAGTCGTCCACTGTACGCTTGTGACGAGTGTTCAAATCCATCTGAGGGTGGCACAAGTATGTAAAGGTAACGGCGCCATTTATTCTGAAAGCTGCGGCCAGAGAGCTCCGCAGGGACAGAGACAAGACGGAGAGTGAAAGAGTAGGAACATGGAGGTCGAGGCTCTTTGGGGCGAGCCTTCCACTTCACGTTGAGCAGCAGCGATCGAGCACGTTTCAGTAAAGCGTCTCAAGGCTGAGGCTCTCGACCCAACAGGGACTCCTCCTGCAGACCTGACAGGGGCTGGCTTTCTTTTTGTTTTTTGCGTGTGTATGTTTGTCGAACACCTAGAAAATGCATCCTGGCCACGTGGCCCCTTCCCATGTTGAGCACAACGGCGTCTAGCACATGATTACAGCGGCCCTTCAGCGAGCACGATGAAAACGCCCGCCAACGGCTCCTAAGTGCTCATTTTCAATTATGTTCTATTAGGAATTTCAGCATCTACTGCCCCCTCGCAGAGAACCCACTCCTGCTGCCCACCCACTAACCTACACACACTCAATCCAGCACCTGAATGGGACCGAGAGCCTGCAAAACATACCGGGCGGCGAAACAATGCGTGATGTAAGTTTTGAGAGCGTCGAGAGGCTCTTCACGCAGAGAATCGGGCCGCAGCATCTCTTGAGGCGTAAGGGCGGGCGGCGGGGGGGGAAGACGCGGGGACAAAATGACTGTTTTTAGAAGATCCACTTCTTCCTGATGAAGAGAAAATCGTTCTCTCCCCCCTGTGAAAATGGCTCTTGTGGACACTGAGGATAACGAACACTAGAGCCGGGTAGTTATCGCTCGAGTAGCATTCTCTAACTTGCAAATAGCCCCTCAAATCTGCCTGGAGGGCTGTGCTTGAATATACACGCTGGAGTGCTCCCTCAAAGTAATGAAATTAGACAATAGGAGCATTTGCAGAGTGTGAGAAGTTAATTCTTCGCTTGCACGGAGCGTAAACAAAGAACTTGTGATTCATTTTGTTTTAGGATAATTGCGGAAGTTGTTGCTCAGACGCAGAAGCAGCCGGCGATGGACGGATGCCCCCTGTACGTGACTAATGCGTGACATCAGTCTTCACTAGTGTCCGACTGACAGCCAGTCTATTTGGTGTGACACGAAACAACCACCCTGTTGTTTCACTTCCCGATTCCGGAGGAGTTGATGGAGGGTGTTGATTGTTGTGTCGTTCCCATGACAAACAGGAGGCAGGGGAACCAATTAGTTGCAACGGCTTTTAACATTCCCCTCGAACCAGGGGGAGACGCCGAGGCTTGTGCTAAGGTTTCCTCTGCCAGTGGCTTAATTATAAAGATGTTCTCCCAAGGCCAGCACATGCAGACGTATTACTAATTCATTCTCCCAGCTTGAATACATTGAGTTTTGCATGCAGCGGGTTGTTGTCGGATGCATTTCCAGCCACATTTATTTGCACTGATGACCACGCACTTAGTGTACAGGCAGGACAGGAAAACAAGAGCGATCCCACAGAAAATCTGATAACAGGAAAATAATAACAATAAAGATTTAAAACTAACTGGAAAATAAAGTTTTATTATAATAGTTGCACGACTCCTTCTCTTGGTGTAATCTTCTCCTGTCCAGGAGGCTGAGGTCTGAATCAGCATATTTTCTGCTGCCAGCAGGAAAACCCCCTGATGGCGTCAGCGTGTCACAGGGTCACTGACAACTCTATTCAGTTCAGATCTATTTAAAACCAAAGGACCAACCCTGGTACTATTTACAAGACTGTTATTAACACTGATGATCCACAAACACCTCATCTGACACTTTGTCTATTAAAACAATGTGTTTTTAACTGTTTGATATTACAAATAACAACTGTATGAAAAGTGTTAATTAAGTTGTGTTTCATGAGATGATTTGTTTACAACACATGCGATTAGTTTCTTCAGCTGCTAAACCGGTGCCGTGAAGTCTAGAAAAGCTTTGCTGGTTGAAATAGACACACTGCCATATTTCTCTATGATTTATTAATTATATGGACGTGTATCACGGTCCAGTAATTTTTTTTTTCTTATTTGTCAGCTTCCACGAGGACTGAATGCAGGATTAGTTCTGTCCGTCGGTCATCTACATCCCCAGCCAGTTGTTTACCGATGTATTTATTCATTATCCGTCAGCTTGGCTGCTTTTCTTTAGAGGGGATCTGTTATTCTCATTTCCAGCTCTATATTTTATTCTTGGACTTGAGCAACTTCGCTTGATTCACAGTTTTATTTTTCTCAAAGTGTTATGCAACCTCTCAGCTCAGCCTCTGACTGGAACAATAAGAGCTCCGGGCTCTTTAAGACCGTGGACCCACCCCTTCCCAGCAGCCTCTCTGATTGGTCATCTTTTCTCAGGGATATCTAATATATACATTTTATTTAATCATATATGGGGATAAGTACATTGTGTCTTCTTTGATTTAAACATTTTAATTCCAGTGTTAGAAAATGTCTGATGCACAATAAAATCAAGATGAGACTGAAACGTCCGGATCTTCTTGAACAGAACTTATTATAATCAGATTATTAAAATAATCCCATGTTGTTTTGAAGAATCCACTTGATTCTGACTGATCCACGGCCTCGACTCCATTTGGCAACTTTAGCACGTAGCATCAGCAATAAAATGGAAAAGTAAAATAATAAAATAAAGACAGCGATCTTTAAGTTTTCAGTTTGGTGGATTTTTCTCTCAGACATGTTCTGCCGCTGACCCGTTGGACTTGGCTGTGGAAATGCTTCACCACATACGGCAGCTGCAAGCTCTCGGGCCAACTTGTTGAATTTGATGGATACTGAAAAGGCCTTTGGGCTGCATGTGTCGGCCCCCCCCACCCCGTGCTTCTCTCCCTCTGTCTGCCTTTGTTTCGCCCTTCTCCGACTAAGTCTCTGTGCCTATTGATTATCAGAACTCCCTCTCAGTGCTCAGATATATTACCTCCTCTCCTCGGCGTGGCTCCGCCGCCCTTACTGTTGGAGGTTCTCCAGCTCTCTGCGAACTCTCCTGATCCTCAGCAGAGGTGAGAGGCTGCAGCTCGCTGTGTTCCCGCCGAGCCGAGGTGAACGGAGAGAGCTCCGTGTCCCTGGCACACGATTCCTTCAGCAGGCTGCCACGTCCCTTCAACTCTCCCCTCCTCTGATGTTACCTGACAGGTGAGGGTGTGTGTGTGGGTGTGTGTGTTTTGTTTCATACAACCCCAACAACAGGATTTGGATGGAGGCCGGGGGGGGGGGGGGGGGATGCTAGAAAGAAAAAGAGGTGGGAGGTAAGTAAGAAGGAGACAAGGGGGAGCTGGGTGTATATGTGCATTGTGGATTTATGTGTGTCTGTAAGTATGTGGGCATCTGTGTGTGTCTATTGATTTGTGTGTGTGTGTGTGTGTGTGTGTGTGTGTGCCATGGACAGGGAGGGTGTGTGATGGCAGTGCCTTCAGGCTCCTCCAGGCGTAAGAATCAGTGAGCAGGTGGAGAGCACCGGCAGCGCTGTCTTCTGACGGGTCCCCGCCGTCTCCTGTTTTGTCAGGACCCCTGGAGCGAGGACTGGGGAGTGTGTTAGTGTGTGCGTGTGTGCGTGCATGTGTGTGTTGAGCGGTTGGGATGCACTGTGATCATTAGGATTCACAATGGCTTTGACAGCGTGGCTCTGGAGCAGTGGACACAGCATATGCCCATGGAGATAACCGGTTGGCTGACTGGTTATCTTGCAGGCTGGCCGCTGCTCTAAGCGCGTCCACTGCGCTGCTGCATCCAAATGCTTTAATTCAAACAGACGCAGCTCTGGATATGAGGCCCGACCTGCAGCCGACTGGCTCTATGTGCATCGTTGCATCAGATGCGACCACCAGTCTGAATTATTTGTTTGCTCTCCGAGTTGTGATTAATTTTGCAGAAGTCGTGTTTTTATTCAAGTGGATACGAAGCAGCCGAGAGGAAAAACACGCTGTTGATTTTGTAATGTGCATATTTGGAAGCTGCAAAATGAGGCTTGTGTGCAGTAATAATTCTGAAGATGAATAACACAAAAGCATAATTTGTTCTTAGGAGCAGGCTCTGTTGACCGAGGAAGAGATAAATGTACGCGTGTGTGTCGGTGTGTATGTGTGTGTGTGCGACTAACCTAAGTGTGTAAGTGGCTCAGGTGGTAAAGAAAGGACGTCCTAATAATAGGCCCCTGTCTCCACACCGGTCCACAGGCTGTAGCCGTATCGATTCTGCCTCTCCATGTTGCACATTGCCCAGCATCGTTATAGAGCAGATACTGAGGGTTTAGTTTGGAGTGTTGTGCAGCGCAGAGCAGCGATCTCTCCAACCCGAGCGGGATAAAGCCCAACGCCCCGGGGGTAGGCAGCAGTGTTTTTTAATTGTTTGTAGTGTTAGTTGGCCACGCTGGAGGCGAGCTCTCCGGGGACAGGCCTCCAGCCGGGGTCCTGACCTCGCGAGTTACACACAAACACCAGCGACAAAATGAACACACCCATGCACACACCGTCGGTGCAGGTACGCTGGAGCAACAGTGCCTGGATGCACACAGACACAACAACATGCACATACGTGGGGGCACGGCGTGTATAATGAGAGTCCCAATTAACATTAGTGCTGAGAATTACCACTGGAGATTCACAGATATATTGAAAAATATATTGAAAACATGATGTTCAGCTTCGTCCTGCTCGTCACACACTGAGTTCAGGTTCAGGAAGTTCTCTCTCTTTACATCTTAGGACGATAGTTATTATTATTATGGAGATTTTAAGTATAAAGTCGTCACATATCAATAACAAAGTCGTAAATTGAGGTAAAATCAGAAGATCGTGTTGAAAGCATCTTAAGTTTCAACGATAACTAAATCCTTCATCTTCTGTCTCATCAGCTCCACGTCGTGGTTCAGTATTTTTAATCTGGTTCAATATTTTTGAATTTCTTTGACTTTTACTCTTTTATAATAAATTTAAACTTTATTCTGGTATTATTAAAACTTTCCTCTCAAAATGCTACATTTAGTTTATTCAATATGACCGTAATACTCAGTCCTTAATAAATTATTGGAGCCCAACACATTAATAAATTAACATCTCCACAATAAGTGTTTGAAATATAATACATATGCTAAAATACACAATAGCCGTGCTTTGATTTTTTTTGTGTAAGTGCCTTTTAATCGTTGGTAAAACCAAGACTTTGATCTACAGTGTAATTATTTGTGACACCGAGAACCCAAACGGTCTTACCACAAGGAAAATCTCAAATCCTCTCCGCACACATTTTTTCCCTTATCTGAAATGGTTGTTTAATACTTTGATCCACGGTACATTAAAGTAATACTGTGGGTTTGAAAAACCATTAGATGGCCTTTTGCAGGTCGGCAGGTCTCTTTTTAAAAGCACAGTGAACCTTTGCACGGTTCAGGTTAGAAACTTAGTTAAAGGCCCAATAACACATAGTCTCAAATTAGTCTTAAATGGTGTTAGGCCTCAAATAAGACCGCTGACTCCTGACCTGTGCTGCTGCAGTCCAATTACACCTACGGCTTTCTCCTGTTTTCAGCTGTTTAGTGAGAGACGCCGAGTTCTCAGATCCGGTGGAGAGTTAAAATATTCACAAGCTTGTGTCTTTTGTCTTTGCGCCGCCTGTCTCTCTGTCCATCATGCTCCGTGTCGGTCCGTCTGTCAGGGTGGCAGGTCTTGTTGAATAGAGAGTGGGTCATCTCCCTGACAGAGCTCAACTGGTAGTTATGGCAGCCTCGCCACGGCTGGCTGGCTTCACACAGTCACCAGGAGACAGAGGATCATCAAGCCTGTCCTCCTGCTCCGCCACACACACACACACACACATCTATGTCACACACTCTCACGCTCGCTTTCTCACAGACACACAACATGCACCGATAACGATAATGGCGAGATAAGATTATTATGACATACCTGTCCATTTCATAACCCTGTTTGCAGCTTACAAATTGCCATACTTCTTAGTTAAACAGAGCAATTATAATATGGTGCGTTGTAATATATTGGCCTCGCAGACTCGTTTTAAGCCTCACAATATATATCAGTTTGCAGAAATGCACAGAACGCAGGATATTTTCCTGAAATCTTCCGAGGAAGCTTTTTGTGAGAATGCAAGTCAGATGTTCCTGACATTTTTCTGAACTTTTCCTGCAAGTCCTCCGGTAAAATGTCTGAGTGAGCTAGCCCATGTGAGATCAGCAAGATGTCCAGAAGACAGGTTTGATGCATCAGAATTTAAACGTCATGTCCCGCCTCCTGCTGCTCCCCCCTGGCTCCACCCCTAACCTGCATGTTGCGGACAATCTCCTTCTGAATTCTTCATATGTGAAACTCTGGAAAACATCCAAACCCAATTTTCTCTGCATTTTCCAGAGATCATGTTTCCAACCGGCTTATGTGCAAAAACAAATTCCTGCAGAACAACGTTTGTATTAAAAATAATCCATATCTATAAAAAAAAAAGGTTGCAGTTCAAATCTATTTATTTGTGTATATATTTTTACTACTGAGAACAAGAATAGTTTTAGTATACGTGATAAAAAATGAAGGAATAAAAGGCATTATACTCCCAGAGAACGTCCCAGTTATTCCATAAAGCCAACAGTGTTTTAATCTTCTTCGCCACTTAATGTCCCATTTAAATGTTCTGCAGCCTTCAAGTATGAATCATGAATATCTGCACCCGGGGGTTGGCCAGCACAGTCTATTAGAATACATCACTACCCTACCAGGGGAGCACTTTGTGCATCCAGCTAAAATGTATCATATCTCCACTGTAGAGAGGGAGACATGACTTCATGTGTCTTGTGATGTAAGTATTATTACAATTCATGAAATTCAAACACTTATGGCAGGGCCATTAATTTGAACCATAAGCTGTTGGGGAGAGATTTACAGTGGAGTTAAGGGCGATCACACCATTAAAGGACTGGGGAGGAAGACAGGGCGAGACTGCGAGAGATAACTGGTTGGAGCTGGAGCAGCAGCTGTTGGAGTTTTCTTCATGTATAAATGCAGCAATTAATATTTCTGTTTCTATCTCTCAGGTCAAATTTGCAAACATTTCCTTCTGAATTAGAGGGGGAATAGTGGAGCTCTGAAGGTTCACCAGTTAAAACATAACCCCTGCCTTCTGCCTCGGCTCCATCTCAGTCTACAAAGTGCTGAATTTTGCATGAGCGCCTGAGCGTATAGCAACTGGAACCCTATAGCGTTGTTTACTGATACTTCCTCGAGGCGTCTCACTCCGCACAGCCCATTCTGATAAGAGAGCGAGCAGCTGAGACCTGTCTCCCGTCGCTGCTGTGTGATGGTCTTGTTATACAGCCGAGCATGAAGAAACAACGGGCAGAGGTCAGGACATGCAGACGCACTTCTCTGCTTCAAAATGACCAATCAGGAAGACTGTTCCCAGCCAATGTTCAGATCTCAGACGGAGCTGGAACAAGCTGACATGTGACGCCGATCAGAAATTGTCTGGGTAGCTCCTTTTGCTGCAAGTGCAAGAAAGAATATTTGCAGTTTCCTAGAAATCGATTTTACTGTGATCTGGTATGACAGGAACTTATAAAGCATATTTAGTGAAATAATACATCCTTCGACAAAGAAAAACTCACTCCTGACGAATGTCACTTACTCTAACCCCCTCACCCCCTAACTCCTTAACCCGGTGCTGTGTGTACTTACGAAAAGAGATACACCGATATAAGGAAATATGAAGATACATCCTGTGGTGAATCCATGAGTTCAACCATTTGAAAGGTCAATTTAAGGGTCGAACACATTTAGGAACAACCCGGATCCCATATTCCATACAGATGTGGGCCAGTTCAGGCAATGATGCCGCACTTCTTTCCTTTTTGTGGTCCGTCCAAAAATGGATGTGAGCCTGAATATCCCAGAACAAACATGGGCCTTTTTGGCAAACATGCTGTGCTGCAGGCAAAGTGTGATCTGGATGTGAACTGGGACTAACCCTAACCCTTTGGCTCCTTTGGTTTACATGCGGTATTGCTTTGGCTTACTTTCACTTTTAAAACAATTTAGCAATGTGGGGAGGATCGACCCTGCAAATCTCGGTCGTGTCCATTATCACAGAAACTGGACGATAATGTAAAGTCCTGGCTTTACTGGGTTTTGCAGATATTCAGTGGTTTTGTGAGGATATAACGTGTTAAGTTGTGAGATTTGGTGAAAAGCCAGAGTACAGCTTTAGGTTGAACTAAGACAATCTGGCTGTATTCATATTAACCAGACAGTATCTTTCTTCTCTGAATCTGCAAAAAAAAGGAAATAAACATATTTCCCCTAAAAAACATCAAACTATTTGTTGATTTTAGTTGACTTGAAAAGCTTGTTGCAGAAATACAAATAGGTCGTCGTCCTGGAACTGGGTTAAAAGCTTCCGACCAGGAGAAAAAGAGGGAATAAATCACCTTCTCTGAGCTTCAGTTTAAACTCAGCTGACTGTAATCTTCTACCAGTGGCTCAGGCTCTGTGTTTGCTATCATTTGTCACATGGCCACAGTGTTATGGGTTCAAACTGAAATTTGCAATGGCTCATTGCACTCCAACAGCACAGTTTTCCATCCCCACTCTCCCCTGGCCCACTTTCATTATCCTCAAGGTATTCAAGGAGTAATGGCTTCTAGGGCCAGACACCTATTGGCCATTTCAAGTTCCTTGGCTGGACCTTATTGTTCAGGAACTGTGTGTGAGTGTTAGCAGAGAGAGGAAAGAATCCTGAAAAGGTTCGTGCGACAAACTGCAGCTGGATTTTCTGACAATCCTATTTTTCTTGTAAAGCAGTACATGTGTTATGAATCAGATTTTAGTGTAAGGTTAAAGATTTAAATACATTTATTCTCAGTGTTAACTGGATTCTCTTCCACATGAACTGGTAACCAGACAGCGATGACAATGTGCAAAACATTTCTGTGCCGGTGACAATTAAGCGATTTAGCAGCGTATCTTCATGTCAATGAGTCGAATCCCCTTTGTTTACATGCTTCAAATTCAGGTTCTCTGGTTTGTACAAGGTAATAAAAAAAGAATAGTGTCTTTACATGTAAACATCATCTGAGAACCAGTCCGTCTTTTCTCCGAGGAGCTGCTGTAGTGTAACTTCAGCTCCATTGAGCACCACCCTTCACTGGGTTTGAGGTATCTGATTGAGTCCATCCATGTGGAGCGCTATTGAATCAAAAGAGTAAACCTCAAGGACATGGTCCACCGCACACGCTTGTACTGTGTGGAAGCTTTGGAAAAAAGAAAAGAAGAAGAAGAAGAAGAATGCCCAGACCAGCAAACTACGGCACACGCACAAACTGTATTTCCAGCAGGTGCACACACGCACACACACAAACAAAACAACACACGTGTGCAGATGTGGGTTAAGCATGTTTTCTGTTGTAAATACGTAAATGAAAATCTAATTTACAGTCGAGTCATTGAGATCAGAATCTGTGTAATGTAAAATTAAACAGACATTTTACTGTCACAGTTTATTGCATTTGACTCGGAGGCTGTAATGGAGTAGAGCAGTGATTTATCATTTAATCTCAGCATGTGTAGTCTGCTCCTCAGCCACCCTGGTGAGATGTTTTCCCTCATAATTATATTGTTCTTGATTGTCTGATTGGCGTTACTGGCGGGAAGGCAGAGTCTCGATCTGTCTGGTTTGAACGAGGCAGCAGGGAGAGACACGGGGCGCTGCAGAGAGATGGACTGGTCAGCAACAATAACCACTGCAGGAGGCGAGGCTGGACCACTGTAGACTGGGCTGCACCTCTCAAGTGGTTAATTAAATGAGTCCGCGCACAACGCTTGGTTTACCATAAACAATGTGATTGAAGCGGCCATGGGCCAGCGAGAATGTAGAGTTGAAAAACATATTTCAGATCACCATGGAGATGTGTGAGGAAGAGAGGTCTGAATGCAGAGAGGGATGTCATTATTACTTTTTATTCATTATTTTCATAATGACTGTCATTATGTGCGCGCTCTGATTGAATTCCATTTTGTTAGTCAGGTTTGAGGCGAGCGGAATAATTATCACTTAAGTGATATTAAGATTCATGCTGAACATTTTCATGGTCAGAGCCTCCACATGTTTGGCAAAGAGGAGAGGCTCGTCTTTGATGACAAAAGAAAAGAAAATAATGTTCTTGAGTTCTGCAGAAATGAGTTCCGACTGATTGCAACAGGGACAAACCACTTTAAATACTGTTGAGCGTTATTTTCATGTGCACGGTCAGTCTTTCAAACTCGGAGCAGGAATATTACACAAATAACACAAACTGAAATCGCACAACGGCAACATGCAAAATTCGAATGCAGTCACCACACTGTATAAAACGGAATGGAAACAGGTGATTGCATCATTAGAGGTGTGATCATCAGCGGAATAATTCGTTTACAGCATGTGAAATATAAGCATTGATTAAATCTGTGCAGCCGTTAAAAAGTCTCTTTCCTTTTTTTTTTTGCAAGATGAAGGATAATATGGATTTTAGCTGCAAAGAGACTCATCACCGATGTGCATGAAATGTGGCCCCGATTCTAGTAGCTGTGATCAGACCTGTTTACATCACTGAAGCTGGAGCTCTGGAAAAATATGCAGGGATTTGGGTCCAGACATTTTCTGGAGTTTTACTTGTGAAGAACACAAACTCAGTGTTTGAGGTCCCTGGCTAGATTTTTTAAACATTTTCCTGGGCACAATTCGTGAAATAGCCTGCTTCTACAATCTTTCTAAAATAATCAGCAGCTGCTGCCACATGACCTGTGTGTGTCGTTCCTGGATAATAACAATAATAATAAACTTTAATTCTAGAGCACGTTTCAAAATAAGTTACAAGGGGCTTTCAGGTTAGAAATGAAATATAGTAGAATCAGTTAAAAAGCAAACAATGACAAACAATTTAAAAACAATTTCAAACCAATTAATAACCCATTCATGTGAGAGAATGGGCAGACAAAGAGAGGCCCCACTGGAACATTTCAGTGGAGTTCAGTGCATGTGTGAAGCAGCTTAACTGGCGGTTTCCCAGTGTGAAAACACAGCATTTCATCCCAATGCAGATCTGAAGCTGCTGCTCTGTCACGTCATGTGCACACACAGACTTCAAAATAAAGGCTGTGCAGATTTAACTGTTAAACTTGAGTGTTGTGTTTGGGCTCCTCTTTAACCTACGGCAAAACATTTATGAATCAACCAATGAATACTTTTTTTTTTTTTTAATTAACGACAGAAAGTGACCTTTTGCTACCTCTCTTTTTGTTTTTCTCTCTCATGCATTACAAAATCCCCAGATCATTGGAGTTTTATTTCTTAATATTAATGGGCGACAGGACTCGGGAGATAAAACCTAAGAAATTCAAGACTGATCCTGTATAATTTATAGATTTGGAACAAGCCTATCTCTTTGACTTGGGCATGTGGGCACGTAGATGTACTCACACGTGGAAGAGTCTGTTTCAGGGTCTTTCTGCTGCTGCCTCTGTGTCTCTGTGTCTCTGTGCAGCAGCAGCAGCAGCAGCAGCAGCAGACGGGCCTGCAGCCTACCAATGCGTCCAGCGAGGGGATTTGGCCGGCCTCTAATCAATCACTGACAGATTACCTCCAAAGCCACTTCCACAGCCATTAAAGCAGGACAAATGCAGAATTGCAACCGAACAAGTTGGAGTTTTTAAGCCAACACCAGGACTTCCCGGTTATTTGTCAAAGTCACTGCCGCTGAGCCGCATGAGTGGCTGCGTGAGTGTGTGGGGCTGAGAGGCGAGCCGGCCGGGCGTCCGCTGTGTGTGTGTGTGTCAGGGAGAATGAGGGAGAGAGCAAGAGACAGTAACAGAGTGACTGAGTTATTGTGACTGTATGTGTGTATGTTTTTTATCCTCCCAGGTGTGTGTCTGTGTGTATGTGTGTGTGTGTGCACGCCGTCGGCTGTGTCGCTCTCGGCCCAGTGGAGCTTACACTGAATCACATTCTCTTTATTGCCAAATTTAGCAGCTTATGCTCAATAGGCTTGAATCCGGAGACGACTCATTCCCCTCAACATTATTCTCCTCAGTCTTTATCTGAGCAACTGGAAACACTGTGTAATCTTCTCCCCTTTTCCCTCCCACTGGATTTCCCGCTTTGAGCCCCCCCCCCCCCCCCCCCCCTCAATTGTCCCCCCCGTCCACTGGGGCTTTGTTTACATCAGGGTACACTTGATAGACGACACTAAGAAATTGGATATCATCATTTTGCCTGTATTACCAAGGGAGCGCTCTGAATGTATCGCACGGTTTATAAAGAGATGGACATTTTCATCCTATAAGCGTCGCTCGGCGCTCAAATTGCTTCTGACGTCCTCGTGTCTACACAGACGTGGCAGGTTAAGTGCTCATAATTATTTGGAGGAGATGAATAAAAATATGAAATGTGTCTGGAAGAGGTGACATCAAACGACGGGCTCTGTCGCATGTTCCCCCTCTTACACCGCCAACGTGGAGCATTCGCTACCAGAGGGTTTGATTAGTGTGACGTTCAATAGCTCCTTTGATTAGGCTTTGTTTTTAACGTGCCACATATTAGAGAACACGCGTTTTATTTCCATTTAATAAATAACACATGAGCAAAAACGTGGATCCGGCTCCTTTATTTCTCAAAGTGTATTAGAGGAGATAAGGAAATGCATAAAAAAGTGCAGAGTTGAAGTGATGAGGGCCGACACTCGAGTCCGCAGGCGGTGGAGTTGAAATTTAGCCGGTCATGTGACTGTGACTCCCCCCCTCCCTACGCCCCCTTTCCCCACCCCCCCAATGACCCCGGAGAGGGAGAGAGAGAAAAACTCCCCATACCAACACAGGAGGCGGGATTGTATTTGTAGGTGCGTGTGTGTCTTTGTGTGTACATCCTTTTGTGCACTGAGGGGTAGTGTGGGAGTCCATGCTGTGCAGTGTGTGTGTGTGTGTGTGTGTGTGTGTGTGTGTGTGTGTGTGTGTGTGTGTGTGTGTGTGTGTGTGTGTGTGTGTGTGTGTGTGTGTGTGTGTGTGTGTGTGTGTGTGTGTGTGTGTGTGTGCGCGCGCGTTTCTCCGCCCCCCTCCTATTCAATTAAGAGCTTAAGCTCATTAGTGGCAGACTTACATCATTACCTCTCCAATGGCTAATGAGTTAAAATCTATTTAGATTTATGTTACCGTTAAACCTCCTCCACCACAAACACACACAGACACACACACACACACACACACACGTGCAGTTTGAGGCAATCACAAATCAGATAAAAAAAAGGTGTTGAAAAAAGGAAATATGAGAGTATCTTATATACATGAGACTTTCCATATCAATGTGGGAGCCTTTTATAGAAACGCTGCATATTCAACACACTTGAATTATACCTTTGCCTTGTGTATGTAAATGAGCGAGGAGAAAAAAGCAACGCTGGGTAATGTATCTGCACACTCATATCACACAAAGCCCTGTTTCCCCCACTTACACATTAAAGACTCTCATTTATGGATTTCCTAATCGCTAACTAATAATTAGCGCGGCAGGACAAAAAGAACACGTCTCGGTGAAGCTGCAGCGCACAACAATTATTTCAGTTTTCAGTCCGGTTTAATTAACGCAGCCTTGATTGCATTGCATTGCAGGGTCGATAAATTTACCCAGTTGATGGAAATGTGAAAAAAAAAAAAATATATATAAATGCACAAGACAATTAATTAGAAGACACTTGAGAGTGAAGTTGCAGCTCGGGCAGAGTGTGTCCGTGTGTGTTTGTGTGTGTGTGTGTGTGTGCGTGCGTGTGCTTATGTGTGTGTGTGTGTGTGTATGTGTGTGCGTGTGCGTGTGCGTGTGTAATGTGCTGCAGCCCCTGCTCCAGCAAACAAAGACATGGGAAGAGGAGCAGGTGGAGGAAGGAAGCGCTCCCTGCATATGCTGCTCGCTGGTGGTGACTCAAGGACATCATGTTATGTGGAGACATGTGGGATGCACAGCTGACCCTCCAGTGTGTGTGTCTGTGTGTGTCTGTGCCTGTGAGATTTACTTTTCCTCTCTCCAGCTTTCACATGACACCCTTCCTTTTATTTTGCACACTCACACACAGCTTGGTTTCCATTTGACCATATTTCCCATGCAGCATCAACTTGTGGGGTGTGATCAGGAACAATGAACCCATCTTTGATGTCTTGTTTAAACCTGCTCTCCCCGCTGATGCTTTGATAACGCGCTAACTGGGACATTTTCATTCTAATTAGGGCTTCAATTGCTAATTCCATATCGCTGCTATAATTATCACTGGGAGAGACGCTCTGCAGACACATTTCGGGCAGAAGGGGGAGGCGGGCGGACAGATCTGCCACCACCACCCCCCCTCCGTCTCCTTCTATAGTGGGTACCCGAACTGGGACCATGCAGGGTGGTGATGGGGGGTCTCCCAATGCATTAAAGGGCTGTACGTTAATTGTACTGCTTTATCCTTAGAATAAAACATATGTTTGTTTGTTTAACACTTAATTCGTATTAACAGATTTGCCCAATCTGACAGATTTGGGGGCCTCCTGGTTTCCCTCTGGATGGAAGCACGGATGTGATGGGCCCCTCTGTGTAAATGGTGGCCCCGGATTTAGAAAAATCCTTCATCCGCCCCTGCGTCAGATGGTCAGAGGTTAGTCGAGATACTTTATCTGTGCAGTTGTTTTAAGATGTAAATTTCATATGTGCTGGATCAGAAATATACTTATTTCACATTGATTTAAAAAATGTATATGTGTCAACTTTAATTAGTTGTTTATTTCAGTGTAATTACAGATTTTCAACAACAAAAAGACGTTTAACAAACCAGTGGCATAAACACACACTTTGCACCAACACATAAATACACTTCTTCTTCTTCTTCTTCAGGACTGAAATCTAGAATCTTTTTACATTTGATCACCTTTCATTTCTTCATGTTGGATTCCATCTTTAAAGCCTCACTCTTCCTTCCCTCTTTCACTTCTCTGTGCATCTCTCCATCACTTTGCCAACTCTCCATATAAACCACACTCATAATAAGCTTATGGGAATAATTGGATTTTTTTTATTTCTAACACCCAGCCTCTTTCTCTTTTTTACCTCGTGGTGACGCATGCGCAGTGGGGTGCGCACTGGTCAGTCTGAGAAGCAGCTGTTCCAGGGCTGGTGAAATTCCAACATGGCAGTGGCTGTGGTCAGTGCTCGCCGCGATAACTTGGGATGCTTTCGTCTTGTGCGCAGCCCGGCGTAACACCCCTCAATCCGTCCGCATAACGCGCTCCAAGCCGGGCGTCGATGCGACCCTGAACACCCCCTCACCCACCCACCCGCCCACCCAGCAGCACGAGAGAGGTC
Organism: Pleuronectes platessa; assembly: GCF_947347685.1. NCBI lineage: Eukaryota > Metazoa > Chordata > Actinopteri > Pleuronectiformes > Pleuronectidae > Pleuronectes > Pleuronectes platessa. Next base: position 2,510,619 of record NC_070649.1, read on the forward strand.
GACCCGTCGCCAGGAGGAGAAAAGCAGGTAAGGACGGAGAGGAGAGTCCGCTGCTGCAACTAGACACAGAGTCAGCGTGTGCACGCGCTTGTGCACGCCGGACTAATGCATGCGTAATGTGCAACGTGCAGTTTGGCAAGTTGCGAGGTCTGTGCGCGGATTCCTCTGTGCGTAATTTGGGCTTTTTTATATGATTTGCAAGGAGCGCACCTGCGCCACGGTTAAAAATCGCAGAGGAGCGGACACGTAGGCTTCTCTCCCGGTGTCTGTGCCGTGTGTGCAGCGTCTTATCGCACACGCGCATCATAATGATAATGTTGATGATAATGATAATGTGCAACTTGCAGCAGGAGGCTCCAGCAGCCGCGGTGCTGCAGCGGCTCGGCTACAACAAGTTGCCCGGTGCATGCGCTGCGCAGAGCGGATCCACAGCCCTGCCTCCCCCTGCATGTGTGTTCCATGTTTTTAACTTCGACCCCATTGAGCTGCACTAGTTGATTTCAGCCCCCCCCCCCCTCCTCCTCCTCCTTCTCCTCATCCTCCTCCCTCTCCCTCCCTGCAAGCCTCCCCCATTCACTCACCCACCACCACCAGCACCTCTGCTGCCTGACATCCCGGGCTCCACTTTCTAATGAGATGCATGTGGGTTAGACGCCTCTCTCCTATTGAGTTGCTCCTGCAGGGCCCACCTTGATACCGAGCGCTGCTGGACCGTCCACAGATATAACAGAAATAGACAAATCTAACAGAAAAGTATTTAGTCAAGTAAAGTTTTTTTTAATTCAGAGGAAATCCTTCAATTTTTTCCCTCTCAAATTAATTCCAATGCTCTCATCTCCTCTTCCTCTCCCTCTTCTTCTTCTTCTTCTTCCTCTTCTTCTTCTCCTTCTCCCTGCTCCAGCACGACATGATCAGCAGCAGCAGCGTCTATGGTAGGTCCACTTTTCTATCTTACTTCTGCACTTTATGCCTTTTTACCTCATGCAGGATGCACAGGGTGTGTTTATTTATATTTCAAACAAATGTTTAAAGTGTCTCTTTTTGTTTTATAAATAATATTACTGCAGCCGTCAGATTTCCCATCTTTATTTCAGCAGCCATGGTAAACACACATCAGTGACAGCACCTATTTATTAATATTTGGTGACTAATAACATTTGAATTACACGTAACACAACATTACACTCTGCTTCACTTGCAGCTCTAATTGGATTTTGCTGTTTTGTTTGTGTTAAATTACAAATCTGTCGAGGAATATTACACCTTTTTTTAAATCTGAAGGTTAATGAGGTAGATCAGAGTGTTGTTTTATTTGCTTATCCGTGGAAAGACACACACACACACACACACTTATACACGATGCTGTGCAGAGTTTTTATTTTGATTGAAGCAAAAAAATAGATTCCTGAGGATTTGATTGCCCCACAGTGAATGAGGCCTCAATTATTGCCTCAAAAATAATATTTTATATTTTGGATTATTACTCATTAGTTGCACTTTATAAATGTTATAATTTTATTTGATTGGAAATTAATTATTTGTATGGTTCTTTGAGGGGAAATGTGTGTTAACAACAAGAACAACAACAATATTAATGACACAAAAAAGACAAACACACACACAGAGATTCAGGTGTTTTACACAACAATCAACGTTCGGCATCGAGAGTGTTGTTGTTGTAATTTCACAACAGTCGTCCCACCCTGTTGATGTAGTTTTCAAATGAATGACCACCCTGGAGTGACCACGCCGTGCCGCACATACACACACACACACACACACACACACACACACACACACACACACACACACACACAGAGAGGCTCAAGTGCCACGGTTGCACATTCTTGGTTTCCATAGCAGTTATTAGTGAGGACTCAACCTTTCACCATTGATCTCTCTCTCTGCTCTCTGATCTCTCTCTCGCACACACACACACACACTCACACTCACACTCACACTCTCACACACACACACACAGTTGTTTTCGCTTCACGTCATATACTATTACCTCCTTTCTGCTCGTGCACTTGTTTGTCTGTGTAAATATTTGCACGTTTTGTGTTTACATGTTTGAGTGTGTCCATACACTCAAACTCCAGCTGTAATGAAAACACACAATGTAGGAAAAACACATCCCTGTTGCAGCTTATCTGTGGAAAATTATGTCAAATAACATTGGAACACAGGTTTGCTTTTATTGATCATCCTCATTTTATTTCCACTTTTGATATTTAGTATCCTAATAACAATTGTGAGTCTTCTCACACATTTGCAAAATTGGATTTTATAAGAGACACACAATTTTGAGAATTGCATTTTAAAAGCTATTTATAAAAAAATAAGGAAAAGGGGGAGAATTAAGTTAATAGATGAGTTTTGAAATGCAAGCTTGTGTGTGTGTGTGTGTGTGTGTGTGTGTGTGTGTGTGTGTGTGTGTGTGTGAGGCGGCGGCGCTCAGGCGCAGCCGTCCGTGTGTGTGTCTGTTTCTGTGTGTAATGTAAATAATGTAGATACTCAGCGGTTTGTTTATTCCTCTTAGTCTATTTGTTTGCTACAGTCCTCGGCTTAAGATCCGTCCCTCTGCAGCCGCTGTCTGCGCTTGTGTTGCGGTGACAGTAGCAATAATCCCCCTCATTATACACATAACGTATCGCCTCACATCTCTGGCAGCCCCCCCGATACGGCTAATAGGGACAGAGAGAGGAGGGATAATAGGACGGGAGGAGAGAAACTGCTTTACAAACAGGCCAACCCTTTACTCTCCCTTTATTTATCTAAATATGGACTTTTCCCTCAAATGAATAGAGAGAGCCGGTGTGTGCCGACCAGGGTGGCGGAGCTTCTCCCAGCGGGGCCGTATAAATAAATTATCCTGACACTTTCTATCAGTCTGTAATGTTTACCATTAAAAGCTGTTTTACCGTCCCGGAGCCACCGGCGTGCGATCCGGCCCCGGCCCCCGTGGGACCAGATGTAAGGGGAAGTGGGGAAATATTGTGCTTTTTACACACACACAGGGAGAGAGAGAGAGAGGGAGAGAGAGAGGGGGAGAGAGTGTGTTAGTCTGCGCCGTGGCTGTATCAGTGGATTTCTCCTGTCGGCGCGTCCTGACAAAGGGCCCCTTCAAACGAGATCCAGGCAGGGTTGTCATCTTTTAGCAAATATGTTAAGTGTTATCTTTTGTGCTCTCGGCTCGCCGGGCGGAGCTGGACCCCATGGGAGCCCGGCGCATGCAAATAGAACAAATCCCTCTCGGACCTGTCTGTCTGTTTCACTCTCTCCATTTCTCTCTCTCTGTCTTCTCATCTCCCCCCCCCCCCCCCTCCCCTCCATCACCAGCACTTTCTCCACGTTTGCTCGACAGTGCGTCAGCCTGTCTTGTCTCCTCTCTCTCTCTCATCTATTTCACTCTTTGTCCACTTATTTCCCCTCCTCTCTCCCTCTCTCTCTCCATCTTCCCCTCTTTCTCTCTCCGTCCCTGTAGACAGTGTGTGTGTGTGTCAGCTAACTGTACTGGCTGTGTCGTCTTTGTGTGTTTCCCAGCATGCTCGCTGACAGCCCCTCCTCGCCGATCTAAGTTCCTCTCTCCCTCCCAGAGACGGCGGGCAGCTGTCGGTACAGCGCCGCTGCCTGAGACGCGTTCCAAGCGAACATGAGCGGACGCCAATTCCTTAAATCCTTGACACCATGATCCACTCAAACCTCCCCTCCTCCTCTTCCTCCTCCCCCTCCTCCCTCTTCCATTGGTTAAAAAGGGGGTTTGGGGGTTTATTTTTCTACTGACACTTCATCCTCATCACTTCCCTGCTCCCAGTGCTGACTGGTTATTATCCAGTCAAAATCTGATGGGGGTATTTGAGGTGAGGGGCATCCACACAGGTCTGACTCAGGGGTGAATCCTACTTAGTTCCCTGAACGCTCTGGTGTGATACTCTAGCCAGTGGTCAGGATGTGATTTTCAAGTTTTCCAGTTATTAAAAGAAATGAAATGGGAGTTTTTGGTCGAGTCAGAGGTAAACAACAGCAGCTGCAGGGTCAGCTCAGGTATGTGGGACTTGAAGGAACCAAAACTGATTCAAGATCAGTGTCCACCTCTTGTTCTTCCATCCTTTCTCTTAAATCCATTTCCATGTTAATTCCAACATTATCTTCCTCCCTCTGAACCCTGAATCCCCGAAATGTTTGAAGTTCCTCCGTTTTATGCAACGCGTCATTTTCATAGGTTTTAATCAAATCAAAGCTCCAGTCTTCTTTTCCTCCTCTCCCTCCTACCTCCTTTCTGCGAGCCGCTGCCCCCTTTTCTGAATTTTAAGCAGACCCCGCTCGTCTCCCTTTTACTCTTCAGCGGCAATCTCCGCCACCCATGGCCCGGATTCTCCGGCAGATATTAAAACGTTCAGCGTGTGGAAGCGTTAAATATGCTAAGGACTTATAAAAAAAAAAGAAAAATCCAACTTCCACTTTGGAATATTCCACATCATTAGACCTCGGCAGACATGGCGGCACGCAGCTTATCCTTTACATTGTGCCGTCAAATGAGAAAGCGCCGTTTCTAATTAGGTTATTGCCGTGGAAGTGTTAAGTTAAATTGTGCATTGGCGTGTGGAGAAGCTCCTCACTCGTCTGGCCCGGTGACGCCAACGACCAGTTGTGTTTTACGGGGGCCAGAGAAAATGACAGCTATGAGAGAGGAAGGATCTGACTGTAATCTCTCTCTCTCTGGCCGGCTCTGGCTGGATGATCTGATTTTGTTAACAGCGAGCCTTGGCTAGATGGTGGCCGTCTGCCGCCGCCGCCCCCCCCCCCCCCCCCCCCCCCCCTGCCCCCTCCACCAGCAGCTGAACGTCTTGATTAGCGAGGCATCTTTGCGCCAGAGCCGCAAGTAAGTCTGGGGGACACTTTTTTTTGTGTGTCTGCGAGGCGGCAAAGGTGTGCGTGCGCGTTAATGAACAATGGCTCATTGGGTGTGAGGCAGGATGTGTGTGTGTGTGTGTGTGTGTGCGTGCGTGTGTGTGTGTGTGTGTTTAAGCTTGGTGAGCTGCCAGGCCGATGGACACAAAGGGATGTTGAGTGGCTGGGCGTGTGGCACAGCATCACCCAGCTCCCTGTGGCCTCTGGGAGACACAAACCGGGAGCAAGAGCAGAAACACCGGCTAAAGCTACAAAATATTTGTTATTGAAAAGATGATCGATTAGTCGAGTTATCAATTTAAAATAAAGTGGAAAAAACGGCAGCCACAACTTCCGAGAGGCCAAGGAACATGAACATTCACATTATAAGTTTCTCTTCCATCTGTCGATCAAACTTTCCGAGACGGAGAAACTGCAGATTCTCTTCCTGGAGGAGCTGGAATCAGAGAAGTGATTGTATTGTTAAGTGTGATTATGTCTGCTTATGCTTGTACGCCGTGTGTGTGTGTGCTTGTGTGTGTGTGTGTGTGTGTGTGTGTGTGTGTTGCGGGCCAAGTTTTCCCCACTGGAAGCAGGCGAGAGCATTAGGATGTTGCTTGTACGACTCTGTTGGCAGGATGGACACATGTGGTAGATAACTAATGATAGCATGCAGCGTATAATGAGATCCTACTCTCCGTCTGTCTCCCCTACCTGGCATCATGCATTAACCATACAAGAGGAAGAGGAGGCACGCATGGTATTGACTTTTGAGTGGGTGTCTGCTTGTCCGTTGTTGTTTTGTTTAGTACTCAGAGGTCAGCATGGCTGCAAGCGCCGCACATTTATAACAAGTGTTGTTTTTTTTGTGTTTTACTTTCATGGCAGGAGCTCGTTTTTTTTGTTTTTAGTTTTTTTTCGTGGGACGAGCATCTCCCCTCATCAGCGCCCCTCGAGCTCCGCTAAATGGTCGTAAATTGATTTTGGATGTGCTGCAATGTATATGCTTAACAAGCCAAATGGGTTCAGTTTGTGGGTTAGTTTGTGTGTTCAGAAGATTATTCTATTAATGTATTCCACACACTCATGAACCGCAGTGTGCTGTGTGAAGGAGGGAGGCATTGGCAGCGCTCCATCTTCTTGCCCAGTAACATATATTTATCCTCTCCACTACACAATCCTCTAGGCTGCTCGAATCCCCCAGGGGGTCCCGATGACATGCTTACTAATGTGTGCTTTGGAAACCGAGTGCTATTGTATCCCCTAAATCTCACAAAGCACTGTATGATTTGCCCATTGTCGTGAAATCGCTTTGCTTGTGCCAAGTACTTGCATCTCACAGAGGCTTAATGCTTTGAGGGTTTCAGGGACAGCTTCGAGTTCCTCTTTTGTTGATTTCAGGGAAATGTGCCAAGACCGCTGCGCTGAATATTGTTTTGAGCACGGAGGAGGGAGGGGAAGGAGGGCCATTGCCAAGCGACTCCATTGAGCCCCGTGAATGGGCCATTCATATTTAGGAGAATCACCCAGATGCCATATTGTTGGCTCAACAACGCTAAATATTCTCCAACAAGGATGGGATTGTAGCAGGTTTTTGAATTGTGCCAGTGCAGAAAAGGACATTGGGAAATTGGGGGCAAAATAAGTGTTCAGCCTTCAGTTTGTCTGAAAAGGATGAATAGTGAAGCAACAACCAATACAAGTGTGACATGATAGTGGGATCTTGCAAGAATTGAAGTATTTTCTAAAAGAAAATCTTCACAACATTTTTTTCTACAAAACTTCAGCTTTATTCTGCTCTGGATTTCACTCTAATATTATATTTTAGATAATATATAGGTGCAGCTATTTAATAAGTTAAATAGGAATACATACTTTTTTATATAGTATTTATATTTGTATTCCTATTTTTATTCTTAAACAATTTCCCCTTATGCTGCTACTTCCTTCATGCTGCTGCGTCATTTTTGAATTTGCTCTACGGAGGACCAGTAAATGTTTATCTTATCTTATCTTTTATTTTCTTAACATACACAAACATTATTAATAGATTCAATATTGTAAATAAATGCTAAATAGGGAAGGTCTAATTTAAATGTCCTTAAATTTCTTGGTACAACGACAGCTACAAAAACCTTAACCTTAACTGATACATAAGATAAGATCAACTTTACGAGGTGAATTCACTGCAGAACACATGAAAGTATGAAACTGAATAATATTGTCAATAAAATAGAGAAATGTATATTCAATTAGAATTAACATGAATAATATCTGGAGTTAGTGTCTTAACTGTACGTTCAGCCTGGTGGGGTCACAGGCTAAGCTCCTTACTGCCATTAGACTTTGTGTCTTTCCTACAAAGCAGGGTGTGTTGCCCGCCCTGGCTCCCTCGGGGACAGCAGGTAGTGGTGAGCATCTAACTCACGGGGTCCGGGCCGGACTGCATGTCGTCTCAAAGGCCCCCGGAATCACTCGGAACTCCGCTGCAGCTCCGAACGCACCGAACAACCTTGAAAGTGCCTCTGTAAGCACCCGGACTCCTGTCCCCCCCCCCCCCCCCCCCCCACCGTCAAAGGGCCTAAGACAGGACTTAGTCAAATGTCATTGTGGTCTTTTATGTCATGCATGCACTGAGTATTAATCACGGCTGGATCTGTGCCTGAGAGGCTGATCAAATTTATTGTTTGGCTGCAAGGGACAGTAATGGGTGTTTAATTACTCAATAAAAGCCCTTTTATAGATTCCCAGGCCTCCTGTGTGTTGAGCAAATGGTATTGATCCGTCTCCGGGCTGCAACATGATAGCCTGTGAAGGAGAATTAGAGCCGTTAGCCTGCTAGCGCTTTCTCATTCATTAGCTGCATTAGCCAGAGGGTGGTTAAGACGCAGCATCGCCGTTAATACCAGAGTCTCAGAGGTTTGTGTGTCCGCCTTGTGCTGTAAAGCTCTGTGCACCTCATTTACACAAATATGGATTAGGTGAGCAATGAATAACATTGACCCGAGTAGGAAAGTGTTTCAATAACAATATCCAGGAGGGTTGTTTTTCTTTTAGACATTTCCCTCAGTGCCACTTTTTCAGCGGAATGACCGCCGAGTAATCCACGGGACTAAAATTGATGACGCTGAGCTGTGAGCTGCGTTAGTCAGGCTACCATGTTTAATCCCACCACTTCCCCACCTTCTAATCTGTAATCTGACGACTCCTCCACCTCCTCCTCCTCCTCCTCCTCCTACTCCTACTCTTCATCCTCCGAGGCCTAATTCTGGATCTCCATCTGCGAGGGCGATCTCCTCCCAGCGCAGTCTGGAGAGCAGCACTCAGAAGGAGGAAAAGGCTGAATGATAATGACAGTGAGCCTCACCGTGTCTCCATATGGTTTTCCATTCATGCATTCATGCAGGGATACATGTTCGGTGTTTAAATTCAGGCCTGCACGTCCTCCTCTGTATTTTAGTCTCTCTCTTTTTTTTGGACCAACCGCATCTGCCTTGTGTTCATTGTTCTTTTATGTTCAGAGCACATTGCCATGTCTGTGAACCGGCTCCACTCCTCTTGATGCACGGCACAACCACAGCAATCTCTCCCTTGATGTGTCTATATCAAATGAATGTGGCCTATTACAGACGTGGCGGAGTCAGTTGGGCGGCTTTGTGGACGGAGGAGGGCCTGCAAGGGACCATGAAAGAGACATTGTCCAATATGGACCATACAGCTCCTTTGTAGATAAATGGATTTTCATGCTTATCAACGCGCACAGTGACGTGAGTGAAAACTGTGGAAAATGTGGAATTATTCTCACTCCACGGCCGTACACATGGACAACTGTAGTTTGGAGTGTGTGTGGTCTGTCATTGTGCAGCATGGAGCCTTTATATATGGGTTTAAGATTCAATTAGGAGCAATGTGCACCGGTAATGTCACAGATGTGCATCACACACAGAGTCATGTGTATCTCACTGGTACAACACTCAATCACTATATTTATATTAATGCTGCATTTATTCTTAAAGGGTCAAATTTAACTACAATAAATATACATTTTAACATTTTATTTATTTATTGATAATAGTTTTTGTTATGGACCAACATTTTTACAATACATATAATTGTGTTTATATTAGAAATCGCAGTTACACAATATTATGTGAATATACTTTTTTTACACAAAACATTTGTGACTGTAAAAGCAAAGCTGGTCGATTGTTTCACGCAGACTTTAGATCGTGAGTTCGCAGCTCGGAAGCAAAGCAAACGTTTACATGACATCATATCATTATTTTTAATCTCATAACAGAAGCGTCTCCTGGGACCTCCAGAATTGGCTCATCCTTTTAGCCTGCTAAGCTAACATAGCGTCAGAGCCGCTTAAAGCAATCGTGTTAACGTTAGCTTAGGCAGCTACAGTCGAGAGCTGTCAACTGTATTATTGAGTGTGAATCCGATATTAACATGTTGTCACATGTCACGCTGCCGCACTTTGTCAATGTTGCTGTTATCAATTAAGAAAACACTCAAATGCTAGTTTTAAATCCTCTTTAATTGATTTGACAATGAACATGTGAATGTTGAGGATATTACTAATTACTAATTAATTATTTTTTTATAATTTTGGCGCAAATCATATCTTGTAACTATAGTGTCACTTTCCTGGAATTGTTAAAATAATAAGACAACATGATTTGTAGCTGTAACAAAGCGGATACTTATATATATATTTGTTATATTTACAACCTGGCACAATGAAAGAGCCACACATGTATATTAATAAACAATAATAATTAGAGTAATAACAGCAGCAATGATCTGGACAGTGAGATACCCACAGAAGACGACAGGAGGGGAGAGATGAGAGAGCACTGAACTTCAGGAGAGAGGGAGAACATGTGTTAATGGGATATGAACCGACAGATGGACGTTCAGATGGAGGGAGAGGACGGACCTCAGTGCATCATGGGAAGTCCCCCAGCAGGCCAGGCCTAAAGCTGCTAAAGAGTCGTTTTGAGTCGTAGCTGCGTTGTAGGGAATCCACGACAAACCCCCTTCGGACCCTTCAGAGAGGAGGAAGGAAAGGAAGTAGAGAATAGGGTGGGTGCAGAATCCCAGAACAAAAGAGGAGAGTGAGGATGGCATTTATAGAAATGCTGGAAGAGGGAAGGTTGAGGTGTCATCCTGCCTCTGAAACTCTGCTAGATAGACGACATGAGGGCGCGCAACCATTACTACCCAGCCCCTGGGTCCTCATCCCCAAATAGGAGCATATCACCATTTAAAAAATATAGTCGGGAATAATGTGCAAGTTGAAGCATGTGAGTTAGGCCCTTGTTTCCGGTGTGTACATATGCACGCTTGCCCCACTCACCCACACTCAGGCATTAAACCCTGTTCACATCCCGCTGCCTGTGGGGCGCGAATGAGAAGCGATGTCTACTCGATGCGGAGCCAGTGATCTAGGTAATCTGCCCGTGCAGTGGGACAGGTCTATTGGTCCACAAATCAATTGGCTTCATGTCCGTGCCATTAGGCTAACATGGCGCTGCTGAGGCGCTGAGATGGTAAACAGACTGTTTAATTCCCCTGGACACCGGCCAGGTGGACATTCCTCCTCCTCCTCCTCCTCCTGCTTAGGCCTGATCCCTCCGTTTTATTTGGTTTCTCCCTTCCTCCCCTCGTTCTATCGTCCTCTTCCACTCCTTCCTCCACTCCACTTCAGTCAATGCGGTTAGTCTCAGTGGACGAGTGCTTACAGGAATATTGCTTGGAGGGATTGTTTGTGTGTATGTGTGTGTAAAGAGGAGAGATTTTGGCCAATGAACCCTTGTTGTGCTCTGTCCTCCAGTACTGTGTCTATACTGAGTAAGTGATCCCTTGGGATGCAGTACACACATCCAGCATCCTTATCTCGCTCGCTCTCCATTCCTCTGTGTGTGTCTCTCTCCCTCTCTCCCCGGCTCTGTGTGTGTTTGTCTCAGTCTTTGTTTCTCTCTGTGTGAATCTGTTTCCCATTCTGTTCCTGTCTCTATCCGTCTCCCTCTTTATATATGTCCTCCACCCCCCCCCCCCCTCTTCCCTCCCTGTCTCCAGACTCGGGCGGCGAACGAGTACAGTAATTTAATGGGCTGCATCAAAAACAAACACACACTCATGATTAGAAAAAGGCGGATTTATGTCTGAGCAGCAGGAAGTTTACCACTTCCTCTTTTGCACAGATTCTCCAAATAAAACAACACCTCTGCCCCCCCCCCCCCACTCGCTCCACAGAGCTTATACTTTCCCTATATGGACGCGACTAATGATTTCGTTCGTACAACGTCAGCAATGCATCTTGTTCTGTGCACATCTTTTGTGCTACAGTATGGTAATTGAGTCTTGACAGATGAGTGTTGTTGGCACTATCGCTGTTGTGTGTGTCTCATTTCCTGCGTTGTCGATTGACTGATAAGATAAGAGGCCCGTCGCCACGTCTGAGGGCTGCGGCGCAACTAACAACCTGATGAACGCCGGCGCTGAAGCCTGTGATTAAGCCCGGGGAGGCGGCGGTGGCTCGGGGGGGCGGGGGGGGGGGGGGGGGGGGGGGGCTCCCTGGGTAATCTGTGCCCAGCGTGTGCAGCACGAGTGACGGGACTTAAAATGACTGTTGGACAGCGAACCATTAGAAATGACACAGTGTGGAGATCGGTGTTGTGCGGTGTTGTGTGGTGTTGTGTGGTGTTGTGTGGTGTTGTGCGTCCTCAGAGTCGCTCACCGCGCCGTAACGTTTCTGCTGTTGCTAGGAGACACTGAGGCCCTCGGACACATCTGGTCAGCTGTTGGTTCAAGTTGTTGACGAGGGCTGGAGCTGCCGCAGCAGCGTGATGTTGTTGACAAAACGAGGCGGTGTATGGACTCACTGAGGCTTGTTCCAGCTGCAGGGCTGAGGAGCAGGTAAACAGGGTTCTGTAAGGAGATGTAGGAAGTTGTGTTAATGTGAAAAAATAACACAAGTTTCCAAAATGAGAATATCACAGCGTGGCTTTCAAGCCGTTTCGTCAGCCCCTCCGTCCTCGGCCTTTACTCCGCTCCCTCCTGGGACCCAGCGGTGGAATGACACCCCCCCCCCCCCCCATCAGGACAGCACCGTCACTCCTTATCACAACACTCATCACTTCAATAAATACTTCACGCCCTTTTTTCCCCGGCTGCATCCTTCTCAGCTCCTCCTCTCCTTCCTGCCTGAACCCATATCCGTCACGGAGCACAATATGTTTATCACCCAGGGTGTCTCTCATGCCGGGGACCCAATCACAGACTTTTTCATTCTCAAGATTTAGAGAGAGAAGCGGCGCCGGAACATCACCCTCCTGTCGGCGCCTCCTAAAACTGGACCGTCCTTCTTCTTGAGGAAACAAGCTTTTCTTTTTCCAGGTGACAAACAAGTAGAGATGATGTGTCTCCCTCCGGCTCGGAGCCGCGGCGCACACTAATAAATCTGTAATTATTTATTTAGTGGGAAAGTGAAAACAAGACTTTCTCTAACTGCTGCCGCTGTGAGAAATGTTGAGGAGGAGAATATGTGAGAGTGGATGAAGCTGCCAACACACAAACAAAACATGCGCAGCAACACTGTTATCAAGGTCACAGTCTTTCTCTCTCCAGATCAGGCTGAACTGGAGGGGGAATGCAGAGCATGGGAGAGAGAGGTATTAAATATCTGGAGTCGGTTTGCTTCTCACAGCCTCAGTGGCTTTGGGTGGAGATGCTATAGAAGGATGTGATGTTCACTGGAGATAACGTCTATAAGGTTCTAAACCTGCAGATAAAAAATGAATAAAAGTCGTAGCAGTCTATGTGCTAAGTTGTCGATATAATCAGTTTGGGTATTTTCCTGAAATTTTTTTTATAGTGAGAACGCAAATATCCCAGTCATTGGTTCCGGAAATTTTCCAGGAAAATTCTCCTGCACCCCCCCCCCCCCCCCCCCCCCCCCCCCCCCATCCCCGGAAATTGTCCAGAAAATGTCAGAGTGATCCCATGTGAGAAAACTGCAGAATAATTGACGTGATGGACGTGAGACTGTAAGAATACAAATAATGTTCATGTCTGAAATCAGCATAAGAAACGTGACATTGACTCAATTTACTGATGACAGCTGTAGTGCATCGATCATGGGTCCAACTATTGGTCGGTCACATTTGATTTCATGCAGTGGGCGTCAGTTGTATATCCTGGATATCTGGTGCAGATAGTTACTCAGTGAATATGTAATTAATCCCACTTACCAGCAATCAGAATGCTGTGCTTCATCTTCGGGCCCCGGCTGAGACCCTGAGCCTGAACGCCGGCTACGCCTAAGTGGCCTCGACGGCAGAGTTCAGACTTTACTTGATAAATAAAGTAAATAGCGTGTTTTATTTTATCATCCTGAGAGTACAGCTGACAGAATGTGTCAGCCGTGGTTGCCATGTTAGCCGTGAAATCAGCAGATAAACCGCTACACGGCGTTCACGGTGCCCGGCCTCCTACCATGTTCATCGCCTGTGAATGTGATTACACATTGATCGATAGACAATGACACAACGCTGGTGGATGTTACCTGAGGAGGGTGTGTGTGTGTGTGTGTGTGTGTGTGTGAGAGAAAAACAGGCGCACAGAGAGTAAAGAGAGTCTGTGTGTCCATATGTATGTGCTTGTTGGTCCATATGCTGCACGTACATACAGTGTGTGTGTGTGTGTCTGTGTGTGTGAGTGCGTGTGCGTGTGCATGCGTGTTAAAGCCTGATCCAGGGCGGTAATGTGAGATCAGACGTAGCCTGTTAGCCGGAGCCTTACATCTGCTGTCAGCCACTCGCTCTAACTCTGTTAAGGACGTTATTGATTGCTCATTATTACCCCGTTCTCTGAAAGATGAGCGTCCCCTATGATCACATTAAATCTCTCCTCTGTCCAATTCTCCTGAGATGCCTTCTGCTCATCGGTGCCCATCAAATTTCTCCTCTGAGATCTGATATCAAGCAGCCTGACGTGTTTCATTGCCTCTGGTCCTCGTTGTTTGATTCACTCCAAATAACCGTCTCTTTCCTTTCTTGTTATTCCTTTTTTCTTTCTTTTGAATGGACGCAGTTTAGCTAATTGATGTCTTTAGTCTGTGTAATGGAAATCAGCAAACACGGATGAGCAGCATTTGAAATTGTGATTTGTTTTCTTTTTACTGCACGCATCAGGTTTTCATGTTAACTTTGTGATCCGTGTTTATTGACTTGATAGGAAACAAGAGCAGCTGACAGGAGAGTCATAATATGTACTTTATTTGTCAGACCGAGGCTATTTTAGCTCCGTGGCGTTTTATTTAAAAGGCGCCAGCGCTCGCTTGTTTGTCTGCAAACTGTCAAACGTGTTGTCTCATTGAAAACCTACAAATTTGCCTCTGAATTTGCTTACAAGTTCAGTTCCCTGCCCTTTCAAGTTCCCTGCCCTCTCCCCGCCGCCGCACGTTGTCATTTTTGCTGACGATAAACAGTTGTTGAAGGTGTCACGCGTCCGCCAGCCGCTGTAAAGTTTGGGACTGTTGAAATCCAGCCCTCAGTGAGAGGCCATCTCATCGGCCCCTCGCGTCCCCATGAATAATGCAGAGCTATCGACTGTGTCAGTTGAGCGCGGGGAGACGCGGCGGCAGCCAGCTTGATATTCAGCTGCCGGAGCTGACTGGATGCCCTCACTTTGAGACAAACTGCTGGCAGACTGCTCCGACTTGCACAGACAGGACCTGAATGTGCTCCTGTGAGATGAGCGGGGCGGCGTTGGTGTGGTGGTAGTTAGTTTTGCCCCAAGGAGCCTGATGTTGGAGTGGGTAGAGAGGCAGATAGAAAGAAGACGGCACCAATGTGTTCATAAATGTGTGCACAGAGATATTTGCGGTTTACACCAGATCCTCTCTCTCTCTCTCTCTTTGTCTCTCTTTATATACACACATCTGCTGTGTCTGTGTGTGTCTGTGTGTGTCTGTGTGTGTCTGTGTGTGTCTGTGTGTGCGTCCTCCAGCCGAGAGCTCTAGTGAGAATCTCCTGCCCCCTCGACACGACCAGTTCAGTCTCAATGCCACCGATCGATGGACGTATTGATCCGCTGTTTGACTGTTTAGACAACCTGTGTGAATTCCAGCATAATGCGAGTTGCACAGTGGATTTAGGAGACGCACGTGAGGGCCTCGCCGCCTCGTGTCCGCTCACCTGCAGGGGCGCACACACGCACCTGAGCGGCTGGAGCCTGAGATGTACAGAGCACAGGCGAGATCAAATGGAGATGAAGCAGCTGTAGGACGGATGATGACTCAGTGAGCGCTGCGGCTATCGGCTGAGATTCAGTCCAACTGCACGGCCTCCCGTTCCCCTCTCAGCTGCTTACCACACAAATGATTGTGTCTTTAAATCAAATTTATTAATCTGTGACCTTTAGCCTTCACTCCTGCATATTATTCTGTATATAAAACATATTTTGACTCGTCTGTGCTTAACTTAATTTCAAAATTTCTTCAGTTTGCAAAACAACACTTTTTTTACCTTTTTAACTATACCCTGATAATTAGCATCATATATAACTAAGTTCTCTACCGACATTTCCCAACCAAATTTCCATAAATCAGTAAATAACTAGTTAATAACTATTGGTGTGATTGTTTGGAGTGATAGAAATAAACAGTTCTCCAGTTTAGGTGGAGAAGAGAAGAAGAAGAAGAGGAAGTGATGATGTTATTCACAGAGTCAAACTTCAAATGCGACGGAGATATAGGATTTATGTTTGTTTCTTATATCAATGTGTGGAAGGTTACAGTCTCATTATTGCTCTGCACATATCGGATGTTTTCATCTTTAATTGGACGCGTAGGCTTCATGTGTGTGATGCTTTATTTCTCCCTCGGCCAAGTATTTTTATTATTTTTAATTTCCATACGGGTGTTTTTAAGCTAAAAAAGAAGAAGCACATAAAAGCAGGTTGAGAGAAAGGCGCAGTCCGAGACTAATTCTATTTCCCGTCTTTCATTTTTCACTGGGACACAGTGTGAGAAGGCGAGAGTTGGCAGATCGCTCCAGAATCTATATGAAGTGTGCAGGGTTTGACACTTCAAACATGCACCGTGAAGGATCCTGCAAGTTCACAGGCTGGGGGTAGAGGTTATCCCAGCCAGGGCCTCCTCAGTAATCCACACATAGCCTACCCCACAGGCAGACACACACACACACACACACACACACACACACACACACACGTGCACCACTCACGGCGGGCGTTAATCTCTAATCTCACTCGCTTGCCAAGTGTTTCACACACTGCAAAAATATCAGCTTTTTTTTTAGGTGCTTTTAAAATCCTCCTTTTAATTGTTTAGTTTCATTTTAATAAAAATAGAGATTTTTCTCAGAATGAATTTTCATTGGCAGATTAGTTTTTTCACTATTTTGAATTCTAATGGTCTTCGCAGTGTAGTTTGTATTAAAGGCAGCGAGTTGGTTGCAAACTATCAAGTCGTGGTCCAGTTGACCTAGTGCAGCCCCCCTGCCCCCATTCTTATACAAAACACACACACACACACACACACACACACACACACACACACACACCCACACACACTCTTACACAGCCCAGCGCAGACAGACACACATGCATCCACAGATGGTGACACTCCGGCAGTCACTCCTGGGCTGTCTATTTGCCAGCGATGATAATACACACACACACACACACACACACACACACAGTCACACACACACACACACACACATATGCACAGCGCCTGGCGGCAAACAAACGCGGCGATGCATCATTGAGCATCGGCTGGTTTGTGTCTAACTGCTGAGGGGGAATCAGTGTGGTGTTAAGTAACCATTCATGTGGAGCCGAGACCACACACACACAAACAAACATCACACCCACACTTCTAAAAATACCTGGGCTGAATAAAATAATATGATTGAATAATATGAAAGTTCTCCCTCCACACGACGTGCATGTAGGAAAATATTGACTGTGGAGCTTTTCAGCGAGTGGGATCATTGATATGTTAATCGACTCCAGCATCTCTATTTATTCCCATGACAAATATCTCTTGTGAGCTTTCAAACTCTTACTTGGATTGTGATATATTCATTTGTTGATGCATTGTTAATGCTTCCACTCTGGGCCGGAGTGTGCTGTGTAGGTAATCGCCCACTCTGGGTCCGCGGCGTCGCTGTTTGTGATGTGGATCTTTCCTGAGGATTGGATTTGAATAATGAGGGGGGCTGGAGCGTTCTCTTGTGCAGAGTGTCTCCGCGCCGCCGCAGTAAATGACCTCTGAATAGTTGTTTTGGATTAGCCATCAAAGTCTTCTCTCCAAGTGGCCAATAGATAGGTACTTCCAGAAATGAGTCACTTGAAAATGATCATCGCCGCCGTTGCTGTATAAGATAATGGATAACCATTACACTCCATTTTCCCCAGCTCCTCACCCACACAACGCCTGCTCTTGAAATATGATGCATCCACTGTGCTTAGTGAGCACTTAATGTCCGAAAGCACCGTGTTTGTTGAGATTTACAACTGCGCCGGCGAGGGGGGGGGTGGGGGGGGGGAGAGTGCGTCGTCGGCGTATAATGTTGTTCACTCAATAATTATCTCATTTTATTTACGAAGACAGACAGCTTCAGACGGGGTTAGAGGCTCCCTTTCTATTATCTCCACCTGCCACCCCTCTACCGCCACCCCCTCCCCTAAATGACGTCCTTCATGTCCACGACTTCACAAAGTTGCCATCGAGGAGAAGGGGGTTGGGCTGGGGGGTGGGGGGGGGGGGGGGGGGGGGGGGGGGGGGCTGCCCTCGGCTTGTGTGGAAAGAGTGTCGAGGAGAAAATAAAGAAAACAGAATTTCAACCGCAGCTCTCTTCTCAGGATCAATGTCATTTCTAAAAGGATTAGGCCTCCTCTCAGAAATCTATTTTAATTACTGAACACACAGGTAAACAAAGTGGTGGTGGATCGCGGGTATTGGATCCAGGACTCAGAGGAGTATCGATAGTGTGCGGCCCCAAGTTACCCCGGGGGCCACTCGGGGAGATCCTGTTGACTGCCCCTCAGGCCCGAGAGCTGTTTGTGTGACTGCTCCTGTTGTCACCAGGCAAATTCTGCAGCTTAATGTTCAGTAGCGGAGCAGGATGTCAGTCCTTCCAGGTGTTTACTTTACTTGACTGCTCTCTATAAGTAGACAAACTTAGGCTGTTGTCACACATGCAGTGCAAACAGTGCTGCAGCTCATAGGGAACACTGGGAAATTGCCCCGGGGGCCTGAGGGTCATTTCTGACTTTGTTCACATTTAATTTAGAGTTAAAGGGATTGACTTTTGACGCTTATTCTGTTTCCTTCCATCTACACTGAAGTCCACCTGTAATCTCCTCCTCTTTCCAAGTCTTTAATGGCGTCTTCTACGTTTATTTTCATCCTAAGACTATTTGTATTATTCAAGTTTTGGGTTTATGAAACGTCATCTGTGAACTTCCCTTTTCTTACTGTATTTCTTCACATTGTTTATCATTTTACAGACATTTTATCAGGGGCTGGAGATTTACATTCTTACAGACTTAGATGAACCACTCTGTGTCTGGGCTCATTTAAAAACTTGAAATAAAAAAAAAAGCTTTATTCTATATTAGTTTTCTACATGAGCTCCTTATGTACAAATAATTAATGACTTTATTATGTTATGAATCAATGTATTTTACATGAGCAATATGGATTAATAATTTGTTTATTGTCTTAATAGAACTATTACAACTTCATAAACCCTAATATAGTATAATTCATTCGTTATTAGGTGTATCTATTTGTAATATATTAGTACAACTATTTATAAACCTGGTTATTATGTTGTAGATATACTTACTACTTAATATGAGTAATATCAACTAATACATAATATATTAACTCAATCCTGAAGTATAACTTATAAACTGTTTTAAGGGATTAGTAACAAGTAACAAAAAAACGTTAATTGATATGACTTATTAGGGCTTTTATTCATTTTTTATATTATAAAATATGCTGTATAAATTTGTAGAGATGGAATTCATTCTATTTTATAAATGTATTTGTTATCTGCATAAAATGCGACACAGATAAATTTACATCAACACCCGTGGTTGATTCTTAATGGTCTTTGATTTGATCAAAATTAGATACCACAGTGAAAATAAATCAGAACTCATTTGATGACGTCACACAGGACATTACCAGTCTCCTCTGTGATGGTCTGGATTCCTCTCGGCCTGTGAGAGCTGTTGCTTTCCCCAGTGATGAAAGAGGAGATGTGCAGATGCTGAGAGGGTTGTGACTCTGCTCCAGCACGGTGCTGCTCAGCCTCTTTACAGATGTTTTGTTTGCCAGATAAGAATAATCTGTTTACCTCTGCGGGGCCTGATGTTTCTATGCATGTCAGTGTATCCTGTGTGTGGCCACGTGTGTGTGTGTGTGTGTGTGTCTGTGTGTGTGTGTGTGCGTTGGTGTGTGCAGGCAGGGCTGTCTTTGAGGAAGGACCCGCGTGGAGCCGGGTGATTAGGCACGCTGCGCTAGTCACAGGAAATGGAGTAGCTGACGGACAGGCCGAGTGCATTATAGATGAATGCCGTGCGTTAGCGGCGCCGAGCCCCCCGCAGAATATCTCTCAATTCCTCTGAATGACAAAAGAAGCCACGCACAATTTCCTTGATCCGGAGCATTTGTTTAACGGCGCCCTACCCATTTAACCCACCCATTCAATCGTCTGTCTAGTAAAAGGAAATTTAGACAGTGTCAATTTATACAGCTCCAAGGGAGATGTGATACTGGCGGCCAGGGGTGACGACGATATGCCTCTGGAATCTACTGAGAGATTTATCACTGGCTTCTTCTGGGAGCTAATTTAGAGTCGTCATTAAATACACCCTAATATTTTTTAAAAGCCTCGACGGCGAGTTTCTGTTTTTACTCTCGATCTGCAGATTTCAAAGTTTGATGGTCGAAGCTGCGAAAACTTGTCACGAGGTCAAAGATCACAGATTACAATGAATATTTGATTTATTTTTTTTAAAGACGCTGTCATTTGTCAAATATCCTTATTCTGCTGCTCCGAGCTGTCATCTTTACAGATCCACCCCCCCCCCCCTCCTCTCTCCTTTACTGTCTTTGAGTTAGTGACAGCTCATCTCTCCCGGTCACTGCTCGCTGTCTAGACTTTGAACTCGGCTCTGTTTACTCCCTTATCTGTTGTTGTTGTTGTTGTTGTTTCTGTCGTTGCTTCGCGACAGACTCTGCGTTGTAATGGCGGATGAACTGAAAGGCTTCAAAGACGCGGGTCCGGGCTCGTCGGATGGCGCCTGGCGGCTCCTCTGCCTGTGACTTGGGCTGAAAGAGGAACTGAGCGATTCTGTTGACACACATTTGTCTTGTTTGTTCATCTCATTTAGTTTTGACTCAAATCGAAATGAATACAGGTTATTAGTGATTTCTTTTTTGAATTTTTTGATCTGCAATCGCTGACATCAACGCACAGTGAGCGATTTGATTGTGGTGTGTGCGTTTGTGCATGTGTGTGTGTGTGTGTGTGTGTGAGAGTGTGACACCAGTTCATGACTAATTTCATAATTAATTGCCTTTTGGAGGACCTAATCACATTATTTGACACTCCTCTGTAGGTTGTGTGCCAATACAGCGTAGCCTGTGGCTTAGTCACAGTGTGCTGGACTCATTAACAAGGTGGTCCAGAGGTTGTCAAACACACACACACACACACACACAAGGCCGCCATGTGCACGCATGAGAATTCACACACACACACGCACAATAAGACAAAAGCTACATAGGACGCAGATCCAGGCTTTTTACACGTGCAGTAATTTGGAGTTTAAAAGATGCCCTCTGGTGCATTTGAGAAGGATTTGAATAAGCGGTGGTTAGATTTCCCCCAGTGTGCGTGGAAACAGGTCTCTCTTGATGAAAGTTATCGCTTGTCATGCAACTCCTCCTCCTTCAGAGAGGGGCTGGAACAGATTTTCAAAAAGGCTGTGACATGGTCGTTTGTTTTTGAAGGTCTTCGTGTCTGTTTATGTTTTGAAGACAGAAGTACACGTTTGTACATCTCAGATTGTGTGTGTGTGTGTGTGTGTGTGTGTGTGTGTGTGTGTGTGTGCAGGCAATGTCGGCGTCAACATGTGATCCGGCCTCTCTTCCCCAGCGCTCGCACAGCTTAATTATGACGTTACCAAAATGGGCAGTTTGCTCTGACACCCCGCTTGCAGAATCACACAGCTGACAGACTTAAAAGAGCTCATTAGCTCTCTCTAAAGAGCTGTTTACTGCACATACACACTCTGGCAGTAATAGGCAGCTCTGTTGATGCAGATGGACGCCGGGTGTAATGAGAATGATTATGCTTCTTAATGTGGAGGCTGGAGGAGAAGACAAAAAAAATATACAAAAAAAAGTGCCGGCAGACCTCTCTCTCTCTCTCTCTCTCTCTCTCTCTCTCTCTCCCACCCAATTTGCCATCCATCCTTAGATCCTGTGCGAAAACGGCTGTAAACCACATTTTACAAAACACATTTACTTCAATGTTAAAGTTCCGACTAATTAATATCCACAAGTAATATTATCCTTTTTCATGTTTTAAATGAGAAAAGGTCCTTGGAAGTTTTTGTAGAATGCATGGCCGGCATTCACAGCACTTGATATATATATTAACGTCCATGTTTCACTCCGACAATGAATCCAAGGACTTCTCCGTAACTTCCAAGGTCGTTTCAAATGTGAGTGAAGAAGAGCAGCGTGTACCTGGGCTGATTTTCCCACCCAGCCGTCTCCGCCCCTCCCGCTCTGCCACGTAAAGCGACTTTGCTTTGCTCATTGTCCTTGGTTTACATCACATTGAATTAGAGGATCCACCCTGGACGATACCAAAGTCAATCCTCCTCCGTCTCTTCCTTATGTTTCGGAGAAGGAGCAGCGAGTTCAAAGCGCTCAGTTCAAAGCGTCTGTCCTCATTTGAATAACGTAGAGTAATCGCTATTATCTTATTTAAATAGTGCAAGTTATCATTTGGCCTTCATTTGCATTGCAGGGGTAATCACTGCGTCTCTGCATTAACCTCATTATAGAAGAGATGAAAGCCCTGATGGAGCTGACACACTCTTTTATATATGTTATCTTTATTAATGATGGAATTAGAAAGATTCATGTTTCTTTAAACGGAGGACACATCAGAGTTTGATGGAGTGTCAAACTCGGTGGAGAGAAGAGTGGGTGTGATTCGGCTTGTTGTATTTTGTCACATGTATTTTTTCTACTATCTCTCTCCCTCGTTTGGTATTTTACAGCCTTGCTTCCTCTCCTCCTCCTCCTCCTCCTGGTTTTCTCTCTCTATTCTTCCCTCAGCAGATTTTTCTCGTGTAATATCGACCAATAATTGTAATAACTTGATCGCCAGCGAAGGTCAATAATGATGTTACTGAATGGAAGATTCCTCAATGCAGCTCTTTATATAACATGTGACAGTGGATACTTCTGCAGTTACACAGCAGCAAACCTTCAAGCCTCATGTAGCTCCTCATGCACCGGGGGAGTGACTGTAGATTAGCCAGAGAAGTCCGAACGCTGATGGCTGAAGACACGGCTGAATCCGGCTTAGAGCCTCGGCCACGTGTCGGCCCCCTTGCTCAAGAACATATAATCTCGTTCTGAATTCAAGTACACATAATCTCATGATGCGTTCAGGTACATTTAATCTCATGCTGATCATATGTTAATAGGGAAAAATGACAAACATTGAGTAAATATCACTCCCCTAAACAAGATTTTTTTTTCATCAAGACCCATAAATTATTCTCTGAGAAATAAACATCTTGAAATAACATCCTTCCTCGTAATGTTAAAGAAGGTTTCATTGTTCACAAAACTCTAGTTTCCAATAAAAACAATATAATCTTCTTTCGTGGCTTGTAGTCAATTTGAATTTGACCTAAATCCTCATTTACACTTCTTTTGTCCAGTTTTTCCTGACTTGTCGTTTTCTCCTTGAAGTGCTGCCCTTTTATTATTTCCATATAATATATTCTCAGCTCTAAAGGAGCCTTCCAGCTAATGCAAAACTTCCCTCTGCTCAGCTCTTTGTCTGAGGCGCTCCCCTGCTCACTGCACTGGGAGGGTGACAGGCTCGCCAGCTCCTGCTAGACTCCCCTCGGCTAAAATGTTGTAAAATTAACACAATTAGCAGATCGCCATTCTGCTAATTAGCCACTGGCGTCTGCCGAGAGAAGGCTGGAGAGGAGAATCAGAGAGGAAATAGGAGTCTGGGGGATTCCCCCCTCCCTCCTTGTGCTGTTACCAAACAAACACAGGCCCTCGGAGAAAGGAGCATGAGAGTGTGAGAGTGTGAACGTGTGTGTTTGTGCCCTTTTTTGTGCACGTCTGTAGCATAAATGGATGGGAGGAAGGGAAGATTTGCTCCTCGGTGAATGGATTTCATTGTGCAGGCCTGCTTCACTCAGACAAAAACACACATAAACCAATTCTGGAGCAGGTAGGGCTCACTAGACCCCCAGCTGTGGATCTCCACATGCATCCACCGCCAGTCAATAAGTCGGAGGAAGCAGCCTAAATGACACCGATATTATCCTTTATTTGTGTGCACTAAGTCAAATCAAACAGGGTTCAATCTGCCATGCGGCTGCTGTGATTACGCCCCGTCCAGCCTTTGATAGCGCCGCGGCTTTGATAGTGAGACAACGATGGAGTCGCCGTGTGACTCTCGGTGTTTGCAGATGGCATTGGCTGGGATTAAAGGAAACAGTGGCTCTCCAGCCTCCTGAGGCAATAAAGGGAAAAGCCAGGTGAGTGTGTCTGAGATGAGATGGAGCAAGGGAGAGGAAGGGGGGGAGGAGGTGAGGCGAGCACACAGGGAGTAAATAAAAAAGAGGGGTGGCCGCAAAGAAAGAGCAGAAAGGGAATGAAAAGAAGAGATGCATATCGAAATAGATGGAGTCAGAGTAAAAGGGGGTGAGGGGGAATACAGAGGGACGTGGCAGGAGGGCGGGTGGAAAATGGACGACGGGAAGAAAGCAAAAGGGGAGAGAGTGAGAGGGAAGACAAGGCAGCGGGGGGGCGTGAAGAAGAGATGCAGACGGAAAGGTAAAGAGAACGGTGGAGAGAGGAGGTCAAGGTGGAGCTGTGCAGACAGGAACTAAGCCGAGACACAATGTGTTTGTAATTCATAGCTCGCTGCAGCTCCTGTGTGCGTGCCTGTGTTTGTCCGTCTGGTCAGTGGATGTGAGCGTGTGCGCGCCAGCACGCTTGAGTGCAGGCATAGATAGTTTTTGTGTGTCTAAAAAAGGGGGTTGTGTGTTTTTTATGTGTGTTGGATGAAAGCACCATGAGCAGATGGGGTGGATGTGCAAGGTTGTGTGTGTGTGTGTGTGTGTGGTGTGTGTGTGTGTGTGTGTGTGTGTGTGTGTGTGTGTGTGTGTGTGTGTGTGTGTGTGTGTGTGTGTGTGTGTGTGTGTGTGTGTGTGGTGTGTGTGTGTGTGTGTGTTGCTTTGTGGCGCACGGCGAGGCACATTTTCAAAACCCATCTTCAGCCACCTCAGATGAGCCGGGGATTATAGACTGACCCTCGATGCCTCTGTCTTATTGGTCTGGCCGGGGAGCATCAGGCTGCGGTAACCAGCCGTCCCACCGTCCTCTGTACTGCACCACACCTGCAGACACACATTCTCCTGATCTGCACAAATAAACGATTCCACTCTCTACGATAAATATAAGGAAAAATAATGATGAATAAATGAAAACAAGTCTCCAGATAATATCACATTTTTAATTGACCGCCCTGCATCCCAGCAATTTGAAGGTGTTGTCATTTTAATTATTGTTCCAATGATTTTAGCGTGTTGGTGTGTTCACATGTCTCTCCTTCTCTTCGTCAGGCTTAAAGATGCAGTGGACCCCCGAGCACAGCCAGTGGGCCGAACAGCATTTCGACATATCCTCCACCACGCGCTCGCCAGCCCACAAGGGCTGAGGCCTACAGGGCGTTGCCCGGCCACCTGCAGCGCTCCACGGCCTACCAGTACGCCTGGGCCAATGACGACATCTCCGCCCTCACCGCCTCCAACCTGCTCAAGAAGTATGCTGAGAAGTATTCTGGCATTCTGGAGATGCCGGGCGGATATTCCGAGGCCCCTGGAGTGATGAACGGCGTAAAGGGGAATCAGAGCCCTGGCAGGATGGCGTCTACCCCATGAGCTGCATCCCAGAGGGGGTCTCGGTGAGGAAAGGAGGGGTGGCGGCGGCCTCGGACGTGGTGTCTGGTATGTGCAGCTCCCCTGGCCTGGCCTCCAGCACCCTGAGCGAGCCCAGCTACTCCAGCAGCAGCTGTGGGAGCCACAGTGCCACTGCCTCCCTCCACTCCTCCTCCATGGCCTCTCAGGAATACGGCCCGGCGTACAGCGGATCCTACCTGCACAGTAGTTACAGCTCCCAGTCCTGCCCCGACCCCAGCTCTCCCCTCTCCCACTGCACAGTTTCTGGGCTCCTGCAGCCGCCCCCTCCACCGCCCTCCCACCCCACATTAGTCCCAGCTTACAACGGAGGCTTCCCCCCCCCCAACTTGTCTAGTTATAATTACCCCCCAGCAGGCTACCCAGCTCAGAGCTCGGTCGGGCCGGGGATACAGCCCTGGGGGAGCACCCCCTCCCTCCTCATACCTCCCCTCAGGCATCGCTGCACCCACACCCACTCCCCCCCTCTTCTACTTTACCTGGATACCCATACCAGAGCCACAACCTGACCCCAATTGCCCCAACCCCTCTCAGCAGTAGCTCCTCTAACTCACTGAAGAGGAAAGCCTTCTACATGACAGGCCAAGGAGAGATGGACTCCTCTTATGCTAACTTTGCTTATGGTCAGGTCTCGGAGCTCTGCTGAGAGCCCCATGTACAGGATAGCAGACAGCAGCAGTGCAAATGGAGGCTCTAACAGCACCGGTGGTGGAGGCTTTGACAGGAGCGCAGAAAAGTCCTCTTTAACTTTTAATCCTCAGAAACAGTCCGAGCAGAGGAAGTACAGCAGTCAGGCAGCAGGGTGGGCCACTGACTCCCCCGCCCTACGGCTCCTCCACCCTGGGGGGTTCCCGCTCAGCAGACTCCCTCGCCAGCTTCACTTCGCCCTCCCTCAGCGAGCAAAGTGCTGAAGACCACCGTCTCCACCTCTCCCACTCTGGACCGGGGCCTACGTCCTCCTCATCCTCGTCCTCCCGACATGCTGAGGAGCAGCTAAAAACCAGTGACCCTCACCTCCTCGACATGGTGACCTCTGAGATCGTCCAGCAGGGCCCCCCCGTAGATTGGTGTTGACATCGCAGGCCTAGAACTGGCGAAGGCAACTCTGAAGGAGGAGGTTCTGTGGCCCATTCTCCGACCGGACATGTTCAGCAGTTTAGGACCAACCCCACGCTGTCTGTTGCTGTTTGGCCCCAGGGGGCAGCGGCAGGACATTGCTGGGTCGCTGCCTGTCCAGCCAGCTGGGGGCGCCATTCCTGCAGCTCAGTGGTTCCACGTTGGCCACCAAGTGGTTGGCTGATGGAGAAAAGATTATCCGAGCATCGTTTCTGGTGGCGCGCTGCAGGCAGCCATCAGTACTGTTCATCAGTGAGGTTGACATGCTGCTGTCGGCCCACCTCAGTGAAGAGAGTCCCATCAACCGGCTGAAAGGAGAGCTGCTCGGCCAGCTGGACTCGCTGCTCATAGGGCTCCGGTGAGGACGGAAGCAACCAAGTGCTGGTGGTTTGCTCCACAAGTCGACCCCAGGACATGGACGAGGGGCTGCGCCGGTACTTTGCTCGAAGGGTTCTGGTGCCCCCTGCCGGATAGCGCAGCCAGACACCAGATTGTGTCCCAGCTCCTGGCCCAATCTCAGCACAAATACTGCCTGAGCGAGGAGGAGCTGGCGCTGCTGGTCCAGCGTACAGAGGGTTTCTCTCGGACTGGATCTGGCCAGACTCTGCCAGGAGGCCCTCGTGGGTCTGCTACACGTCTCTGCACAGGGCATGGACATGACAAGGGATGATGTCCAGGGGACAGATCAGGCCCCTCACCTACCAGGACTTTGAGAGTGTCTTTTGTAAATTCCAGGCCAGTATATCGCAGAAAGAGATTGACACGTACACTGAGTGGAACAAAATGTTCGGCTGCAGCCAGTGAAAAGATAGATTCCGCCCTGAGAAAACGAGGCATCCACAATTCCTTTCGGCAGGGCAGACGCATTGTGCTGGAGGGGAGGGCATGCAGGAGGCCAACACGAGCCCACCGAGTTCTCACAAACAGGGTTGAGACGCTCCAAGGGACCTGATCGATGAGACAACTGGCAGTTTCGCGTTAATGAGCAAGTTTTAATTTGAATGCTTGACACTCCAGGAAAGCTGGGCATTGTTTACACATTGCGAGCGAGTTGGCTCCAGAAGAAAGACGCCCCAGTGTCTGTATATATATCGTTATGTTCTTGTTCTTGGAGTTTTGTTTGGCTATCCAAGTGCCTGAAGTGGTGCTTTCTGATTTCCTTTCTTTATTGGCCTCACAATTTACATTCATGGCATGAGCTGATGATTATTAAGAGCTTTAACACTTCAGCAGTGAGTCTGAACAACAGAGATTGACAGTGGCCATTGCTGGTGGTCAATCATTCTTTATTGTCTTGCTAAGAGCAGTAATCCATCAGAACGGCAGTCGTCTGGGCTCGGACTCATCTCTTCTGATCCTTTGTCTGCAAAAACAAACGTTACAAACAAAACTCAGGAAAGCGTTTGTGAATTGTACAGTAACCTCGAGTTATCCTGACGAAAAAGCACTAAGATCCGAGAGGGGAGTCCACGGCAGTGTTAGGTGTACCTCAGCTGGCTACGATAAATAGCAAAGAGATGACAATGAATGTACAAGATATGTTCTGGATTGACAAAATTGACACTGAGAGTAAAACCTCAATTTCTTTCAGATCTTCCCCTCGCAGCAGTTGCTTTAGTTTCTTCTCCAGCAGTCCTGAAATTTAAAAACAGTGTCGTTTGTGGGTTTTAAGAGACGAGCTGGTTTTAGGGGGCGTCGGGAGCTGTATAAATATCAAAACACCCATAATCATCACTGTTTATATTGTGCGAGCTAGACTCTATGGTTGGGCTGCATGGGGGGGGGGGGGGGGGGTTCTGTCAGGTCAGCTAACTACTGCACAAATACCTCAAACAGCTCATTTGTCATTGGTTTATCAGAGGACGATGGAGAACCTGATAGAAAAACTCCTCCAGATGAACCAAATGACAAGTTTGAGGGAATATGCTCTTTTGCTTTCTTGCCTATGAAATCAGATGAGAAGGTTGTTACCTCTTTATCATCTGTAATTCTTCTATAAAAAAGAAAACTCAAATCCACCTGACAGTAAAGTTTAATTTTACCAACCTGTACTGGATGAGCCACGAAGCTACAGGCTGCTGATTGGCTCGATACCATTTAAAGGACATATAAGAGACGTATCCAATTTCTTCCTTCTTTTTCTGAGCAAGAAAGTAAAAGTATTTCCTGAAATGTCAAAGTAAATTCTAATTGGATTTAAAATGAAATGTTTGGCTTGATGTCATGTTAAAAATGGAGCATGAGGTTCACTTAAAGGGGAAAGAATTGAGATTTCCAGAATCTACGGTCACATTATTACGTGAACTTAAATTGTAATTTTAGGCTACGTGTCATTTCATTGGAGGAATATCGTCTGTGTTAAAGTGAGGAATGTGAGTTGTAGAAGTTTCACAAATAACACAAATGTTTCTCCTCCACTAAAGAGGCAGTTTCCTCCATATCTGTGGTTCTCTCTTCACAATAGACTCCCGTCTCATCTGCGTGATATTCAAAGTGGTTCCGAAGAAACAAGACCGATTTTTTTGATCCAGATTATGACTTCTCATAATATCATTATTCTCGAAATCTCAGCCCTCAATATGTCCCTGATACTCCATCATTCACTGTGTGTAGTTTCAGTCAGACATTCTGTATTGGAAACAGAATAATCCTCAAGCAACTCCACAGTTTTGTTGAAGTGAGCTCTTGATTTTCTCCCAAGTTTGATTTGAAAGGTATCTAGTTGTGAAAGTATGTGTTGCTCACACTGCTTCCCTGTACTTGAATGGATTGGTTACAGAATGGGATCCCACTCCTGTTATTTTAATCACACATCCCTCCAGTGCATGTCCCTCATGTCTATAATTTTCTACAAGTGTGGAAATAGAAAATCAAGAGTAAATTACTGTTTTTGCCAGAGGTCAAGGGGTCATTTGATCATAGCAATTTTCACTGACCGATATTTCCTGCAGTGCATTTAGTATTATTATTGTCACAGCCATGTTATTGTCCGACGGGAGGTACAGACGCAGTTAGCACAACCGTTTTGAAAACTTTAATCAAAGGATGTTTGTCCAGAGCGAAGGCACCAGACTCACTAACCCAACTCATGTAACTTTACTGTCAGTTTTCTCACTATATCTCAACAGATGACATAAGAGCACATAAGTCCAAGTGCATTTTCAGTCCTCTGAAAGGCTTTTGTAACATGGGGGGGGCATTCTTTGGCACTCCGTCTTGAAGTCCCTTATACCTGAAGGTTATCTGTTGCCCATTGTATTGCATCGGAATGTATTTTTGTCTCCTCCTTGTCCAGGAACTGTCCTTGAGCTCTTCTCTTGTGGCATGGGAGTAATTATGATACTTTATCGTATGTGCACTAAATGAGTTTTCGTGTAATATAGAAATGTCTCGACGTCTCACTGACAGCACTTGCTTTTTTTTGTTTGTTTTCCTGAGGAGATTCTGTTTATCCGAACCAGTGATCAGCTTTGTGCATCTCTTTTATTTCATATATCGCTGTCAAACATGCCACATAGAGTGTACACGTGCACAGGCCCAGTCTGCGTTTGCTATCTCTGGCATGGGCAGCGTCCGTGCAGCACCTGATGTGTGGGGGGGGGAGGGGGAAGAAAAAAAGAAGTTCTGCTGAGCGTCAGCAGAATGGAGGGAAAGGAAAGACAGCCAGGCGGCGTGGCGGCAGCACAAGGGGAGAGCCGAGTGGTCCGTCAGAAAACCACCCTCAAAACAATCTGTACCAGAATTCCTTCTGTCAGCAAATCCTCTGGAGACACAGTCCCCTCCAGACAGAAAACCCCACTAATGCACTTCAGAGCACACAACAGCAGCACAGGCGTTCTCTCTCTGCCCACAGCAGACGAGCAGGCCACTCCACACACACAACGCTCCGCTTGTTTGCTCCGTGTTTTGTGGTCAGTTTGAATCCAGCTCTTATTCTTTTCTTTTTTACTTTTTGAATTTCCTCATACGGACGCTAGAGTTCTTTGAAGCATTTCCTACCTCATGGCTACAAAACACGTGTGGTATTTGATTTACGTCTTTACAAATGTCGGACATTTGTGAAAAATGCATCGAGAAAAAAAACACAAAAAAAGAGAAGTGGAGAGAGTCACACCATGAAGGTTTTGCGCAGTCTACCTCAGACGACTGTAGTTAAAACAAAAAGGTGATGCTGCAACCGCAGGCGGCAGCATAGCCAAGTGCGTGTATGTGGTGTGGTGTGACAACACTAATACACATGGCGACAACACTGAAACTCTCACAAGTGATTTGTGAGGGGAGGAACACTCGGGGTCGACTTCACGCTGACCCCGAAATGTATAATCCAGTACATTTGCTTTAATCTTTGTGAACTACTGTCGTTGTGCGCGTGTGAATGTGTATATACGTGGGCACACTCTTCTTTTCTTTATTTTGTATTATTTAGTGTGTTGAATTTATAAATTGTTAGTATATATAACACACTTGCACAACTTTAAACCAGAGTGTAACGTGTTTTCTGTTGTACAAACCTATACATACAATACAAATGCACCACTTGTTTATATGTGTGAATATGTTGCCATACTTGCAGTCGACTTAAATGTATTTTCATGTAATCTGAGGTACAAGCAGCAGCAAACGATTCATTAAAGACGTTTTCTTGGGAGATTATTTCTTGTGCATCTCGTTTTTTCCCCTTGTCACCGGTCACATGAAGGTTCCTGGAGGGACGGACGGCGTCGAAGATGAATAACTGAATTTATTTATCAGTAAGAATAAATGTATTGTCCTGCCAAAAAATAGCCCATCTGAAAAGCGCCGTAATGAGCTTGAGTTAGTCACCCTTGTGTGCAATTATAAAGCCGTCGGTGTGCGCAGGAAGCCGGCGCTGTCGCTCCGCTCATTAAAATGTAACAATCATTTCTCTTGCTGTGGTACGAGTGCACGACCAAAACATTAAAGCATTAATTATCCCTCTCCATCAAAAAGAATTTGGATTATGTGAGTACTCTTAATGAAATTGATGTGCATTTGCCCGCTGCAGTTCCAAGGTATATGATTATATACAGTGTGCGGGCGGCGAGGTGTGGGCAGCCGGCTGTGGAGCCTCTATAATTATCTGTGAAAACTCCAAAAACGCTTCGCAGCAGGTCAGAGTGCATCGCAGGGGCTGCTGCCGTCTTATTTCCCCACTCCGAGACAAGCTTTAGTTATGATCACTGATAATTTATGACACAAGTTCTATTATTTGTCAAATATAAAGCTGGTAAATGTAGTTTCTTCTCACCGATTTGAGCGTTTTACTGCAGTTTTCTTGCTCCACGCTTTATAAGAACCGCTGGTTTCTTCTCTAAAGCTGCAGCTGGTTTTGTTTCATCGATAAACCGACTTTCAGGTTACGTCTTTAGCTTTATTCATAATAGCATTGTTTACATGCTTTCGTGTGATAAGGTGTGTACGGTGTCCTCTTCACTTTAAAGGGCCCTCGCTCCATAAGCTTCAGCTCACACTCTGCTCACAATTAAAATATGCTAAGCGATCACTTTTTTTCCTTAAGTAGTCTTAAATGTGCAATCTATTCAAATATGAGAGGAAATTGCCCACAGCTCCGCAGAAGAAGGTGGTTGAACAGGGGGGTATAGCTGGAATAAATTATGCAAATAACACAAAGGACTTTACCACTTGAAAGCCTAATTTTCCTATAATCAGCACACTGTCGCCTAATATTTTTTCCCCACCTCTTATTAAAAGTGACTGTTCTTTCGCCGATCATCAGATGGCTCTATCTGTCACTGGACTGGGAAATGACTGCAGCCTGCCAGACTAAATGCTAAAGCATTTTGCCGGAGCTTTTAGATGATGGTTACATTCCACACAAGTAATTATGCGCCGGCAGAGTCCAGAAATAAGGTTTAATTATACAGTAATCGTCTGTGATGGACACTAGGAAGTGGTGAGTACCTGACAAACCTCTGGCCACTTTTAATTCCTCCTCATTTGCATCCTAACCTCCACACCAAGTTGCGCAAACGCTGTTAAATGTTAATAGGACCTGTCTCGCCACTCAAAATGAACGCTTAAGCCATTTTTTAGTCTCTCCCCCTCCCCTCGCTCTCCTCTCTCCCTTTTTGTTTCATCTCTTTATCTTCCAACCCGCTCCCTTCTTCTCTTTTTCATTCCTCTCCAAAGCCGAGGCGCCTTCACGCCATCCTCTCCTCCTTCACCCGGCGCGGCCCCCTCCTCCCTCCCTCCCCGTCCTCGCAGGCCTCGCCGTGGAGGAGGCACAGAGCGGTCACTGATGCACTAATTGGGAGCAACACTTACAGTTTTATCTCCCCCCACCACTAATAGCGGTCTGCACTGAAGCAACTCACCTTAGGATGAGGAATGGATGGATGGAGTTGGAGGTATATAGGAGGAGGTGGTGGTGGTGGTGGGGATGGGATGGGGGGGGTGGTTGGGGCCTTGAATGAGAAATTCCTCCGTGCAGACCGCAGCGCAGACTCAGTGTGGGATTGGGCCCTCAAGCCATCATGGTTAATCCATATCCCGCAGGACCTCGGACTCAATTCCCTGCTTCATTAATTGAAAACGATGGCCTTTTTTTGGTGTGAGTGAATAAAACAAGGAGCCATTTACGGGGGGGAAAAAGCATTTTGTCTGGTTTTGTTCCTGAAGTAGCTGCAATCTCATTATGGCTCCGTGCTGCATTTCAAAATGTGCTATCATCTTTGTCTTGATTGTCTCCCGGCCTCGGCAGAGATAAATACACGCGCTGCTTTGCCGTGCTGCTGCCAGGACTGTTTTTCACTGAATCATTTGAAGTCTTATCAGCCTTTATGGAAATAAAGCCTTTGCTTAATAAAGTGTTCCACAGGCTTCGGGAGAGGAGCACATAAACACCCTTTTTTTCCTCCCGACAACGCCATCATTAGCGCATCTTGTTCAATGCTTTACACATAATTGGAATCAACATCCATTGTTCGTGTTCTTGACCTTCCACTTGTTTTCCAGCAGACACTCAGAAACATCGTATTACTGCTGAGAGGGAATCTTAACTAGGAGAACACATGCTAAGTGCCTTTGCTTTGTTTTATCAGGGGCACATTGCTTCACTTTGAATATAACTTGAAAACTCATACCGGGATTTAACGATATAAATCCCAATGTGATGCCGTGTATTCCAACATACAATTGAAATTAATCACATTGTCTATTTTCATGATATCGTCCCCTGATGTGCAACCATAGATGTCAACAAGGCCTCTGATTGGTTCCAGTGGTAAAAACAATGTTTCAAAGGTAATTCAGCAAAACTTAGGGAACAGACTGAATAACTGGTGATCTTAACTCCTGCACTTCGACCACAGAAGTTAACTATTAGCCTCCAATTGGTTCCAGGGGTTTTGAGATTTTAAAAGAATCATTCAGATTTCCACAGAAACATAGTGGAGCTTAAAGACACATATTTCCCTGAGTGGGTGGAAACCAAAAACGTGTAAAAAGGAGTGAAAAGTAGAATATTTCCCTCAAACAACAAGTTTCCATGGTTTAAAATTCTGCACTGAGTCACATGAGCTTAACATGTTAGAAACTCAAACCATTATGGAGTCGACTCTGGATCCATCTCATTAAAAGCAGCCGCTCTCCACGTGACTCCACTCGCTCTGAACCGGCTGAAGACGAAGAGGTCGCAGGAATCTGAATCGTCTTCACCTTCTGCTGATGCATGGAGATCCTGTGTCTCCCATGCAAATGCTGCTCTTGATTATGCAAATATATGATTATGTTAATGGTGTCCATCTTTAATAATGCATGGTGTTGGCATATTGATAATGCATTGCATTTATTGTCATGCAAATTCTGCGTTGGGAGCCTATTAATTGACACTTATCAGACTCTCAATCACAACAGGAATAAACCTTGATTTCATTAGGAAAATAAATCTCAAATGTTGTGATTCCTAATTAAACTGCAAATATCAGCACGTAGATTGAAATAACAGCTTCCTGTCTGTCCCATCTTCACGTATCCCTCAGTATTTGAGATCAGATAGTTCTTTAAGTTGCACAGCTCTTATCAGTCCAGTGCTTCTCTTGCTCCTGAGCCGTCATCCAGATTCAAAGTCTCCATTTGATCGCACAGCCCCGCCGCTAACAGGGGAGTCGTCCTCACTCCGGTGCCCACCTCCCCCGGTGCAAGGAAACTTAAAACAAGCCTTTTGGGGCGTCACAGGAGGGTACCTTCAGAAACACGTCTTCTTTGTGTGTGTGTGTCTGTGTGTGTGTGTGTGTGTGTGTGTGTGTGTTGTCAGATCGGTGCTGCTTGTGGAGTGTTCACAGGCACTCGGGGACGGGCTGTCGTGTTAGCGCTGAGTGGCAGACCGACCGACTGACAGTCAGTGAGCTTGTCTCTGGAGGATTCCTGCTGAGGAGGTGTCGCTGAGTGAACTATCAGGGACTGTGATGTGCATTAGGCTGAGCAGGAGACCTCCACAAAGACACATTTGTTGTTTTTAGTGGGTGACATTATGAGAGATTCATTAGCTGTCGACTTTTCATTACTCAAATCAGAAGCTTTCATGTTGCCAGACAGTGATGGACAGGCGGGAAGAAGCAGATTTCTTCCTCTCTGATTGATTTCCATCACAGCTCATACTGCAGCGACACCATCATGTCACCATCGTGTGATTTTCTCCTTTACTGGCAGGAAAATCCCTCGCTGCCGCACTCGTTCTATTTCCTCCTCCGTGCCTCGTGTTGGAGGTGTAGTTCCCTATGTGATTTTCCCTCGGCCATAATGCCACATAGTGTATAACTGCCGGTGGAGACATCCAATTAGTAGCCAGTCAGGCTGTGTTAGCTTAGTTAAGAACACACACCTACACTGGTGCGCCGCACACACACTATCACATGTGTCGCGAATGTACAAACACACACACACACACACCCACACACAGGGAGGGAGTGGATGCACACAACCACTTGCTGTTTCCACATGAGTACGCTCCGTGGAGGTGGGGGATGGGAGGCCTGAGATGTGTGCAGGGAGAGGGGATTGCGGCGGCGGCGGCGGCAGCACCGTGGTGGTGCGGTGGTGGCAATCTCACCCAATCATGTGTGCTGGGAATGACTTCATTAGGAGGCCCTGTTGAAGTCCAGTGCCCGGGAATTGCGTTTGCGGCGGGGATTGGAGGGAGGAATGGAGCAGAGGGAGCGGCACGGATGAGTCCTGAATCCCTCTTTTATCTGGCGTGTGATGGAGAGATCCAAATCAACAGCTGTCAGTCAGGTGGGCCCCAGGGCCAAGGCCTCCGGCAGAGGGGGGAGGATGGGAACGGGAGTGGAATGGAAAGGGGAGATCTGCTGGAGGACTGAGGGGGGGGCGGGGCTGGAGACGACAGGGCCTGACTGATGAGTTGAGCGTCAGTCACATGTTCCTCCACAGGTTGCTGGGGCTGATTTGCATTTTTAGACGTCAGCACTAATTGCAAAAGCATAATTTTGCAATTTTAAAACACCTGAGAATCTGCAGAGACACGGTTTTGTTTGAACAGGAGTGAAATCTGAAATACAGGAAATAAGAACATGTTTTGAAGTGTGTGCAAGATGCAAAAGAGTATACTACGTTTTACATATAAGTAATTATTTAACTTATTCAAACTGAGAATCTTCTTGCTGCACACATGTCCTTTAAAATCAATACTGCTCATTATTCATACTAACCCTAACCTTGCATGACTAGAGGCCTAATAAGATGAATCACTGAAAACAACTGTGTCGATGTAACTAGCACCTGGTCTCAGAAATCCATCACTAAACACAACAAGTCACTAAACCATCATAAATTATAAAAGGGCTCAAGTTGTGTTATACATGTATAGACATGTTTTCATGTTTAAAAACACAATTACACTAAACTAAAGTTTTCTACCATTGATAGAAACATGGATAAAATATTTGTCAACCCTCCATTGCTCTTTTGAACTTTGTATTTGTTTCTCCCGTCACTATCTGGCTTTACGTGTTTTTTTACTGCACGTGATGTAATGACATCATCATGTGCGTATAGGGTCATCCATTTTCAGAGGGTGTAGTGGAAGTGAAGTGTGAAGTGGTATAAAATAGAAACACTTAAGTACCAGTACATGACAACTCTATTGAAGTACAGTGTCTTGATAAATGTACTCTGTCACTTTTACTGCTACTGGAGCTAATTTAGGGGTTTTCATCCTGCAACAGAAACTTGGACACATGCATCCATGCAGTGTTTGTTTCTCAGTCCCACTGTTTTCCACAGGCTGCAGCCAGGATTCTTCATTACTGTATAAAAGCAGGCCATTATGTAAATAGTACATTTTCTCATAGATCTCTGTGATAACAACCAGCCCAGACATCCGCTGCTGCTGGCGACTTGTGCTCAGAGACGAGGGGGAGTAGATGCAGAGAGAGCGAGGTGAGTGTGTCTGCGCCGCGCGAAGGTCACTCCAGATTGAGAAGTTTGTCAAAATGTGATGACATCAGCAGTCTGCGAGCCGTTATTGGCCCTGGCTGAGCGTCGGCCACGTCCGGACTGTGTGAAATTACAGAAAGAGGAAAAACACACACTCAAACTGACCGCCAGCGCTCTGCCAGAAATGATTGCCTCCGAGGTTTCTTTTTTTCTTTCCTCAGCATCTCCGCTTGTTCACTCATGCCTTTCCTCCTCCTCCTCCTCCTCCTCCTCCTCCTCCTCCTCCTCCTCCTCCTCCTCCCCTCCGCGGCACCAACAGCACAACTCATATCCCCATCCCCCGCTGCCTCGCTCTCACAAGGCTGCAGGGATGCGTTTCTCCTCGAGGAGGTGGAAGGAGCCTGATCTGGATTTAATGACATTAAACATGCTGTTTATGCTCAATAAGAGGCCTGTATCATGCTTGACCCAAGACAGTCAACACTTTATCTCCCCACAAATGGAATCGTCTGTCACCGAGTCTATTGAGTCATCAATATCTGCTGCAGTTATTTGTCTTTCCCCCTCTCCTGGATCGTTTACAGTGAGTAATCATCTGTCTGGTCGCCTGCGTCTCGGGGGTTTGATCGGATGGCGCTTTTGAACACCGGCGGAAACCTGCCTGACAATCCAACAAGCCACTCACCGAAGATTGAGAGGGCCCCATTATGTCGGCTGCCTGTGGCCATATCAGAAGGCTTTTCTTCTCCCTCCTCTCGCCTCTACATAACACGCAGCGGTAAATAAATCACTGCTCCGACTCTGTTTATCGATCGCCCCTCGCTCCGAGCTCCTTCTCTTTCTCTCGCCCCCCCTTGTCTGCTCGTTCTTCTCCGCGGGATGGATTGTTGCTTTGTGTATTGCGGAGGGCGAGATTGTCAAAACAAAAAGGAGGAGGAGAACTCTCTGACTGCGTGACCCAGTGTGACGCCGCGTAGTTAGCCTCCATTAGGGCTCCATATTAATCGAAATGATTTCAATTAGTGGCAGAGTTTGCGCCTGCTCTCCTGGAGGGGAGGCCTCGGCCCTGCTGGGACTTCTCTATCGGTGCCATTGTTTCAGGCTAGATCAATTAGTTACAGAGAAGTAATTGAGCCCAATCTGAACACTTATTTAACCAAGACAAGCACACAGCTCTATTAGGCTGAGCATGAAAATCCAAGGTGATGATTTGCTTTCACGCTGGAGGTTCATCCCACAAAGAGAAAAAATGATTCATCGTTAAACAAGAATGGATTTTTCAGGGCCCGATGCCAATATCAAGGCGTATAACATTACCTTTATGAAAAAGAAATGTAACTTAGGCTTGATATTTAAACAAAAACTGTAAAGGTAAATAACTGTAATTAAAAGGGAAACACACATACAGCTAAATATAGGATTTTAATAAAGAGAATTACTTTTTTGTAAGTAAAATTTAAATATAAATGCATTGTTTTCTTTGACTTTGATTCATTTTTTGTGTTAAGACTGGTCTTTTATTTTTGTATTCACATCTCTGTTTACATTTAGATTTGTGACTTCCTGTTTTCCTTTGAGATGTCACTTCCTGTTCTTCCTTTTGCTGTCTGCAGTTAGTGCTTTGCCAGAAACACAGAGCTTGAGAGCTTCATGAACTGGTAAGTAAACAGCCTTTAATTCCAACACTGCCTCCGATAGTATATTCTTTTACTTTTGGTAAAGTTTAGATTTGTGTTCTGAAAGCTGCTTCCATCTTGAGTGATTGTGGCGTGGAGCCGCGGTTTCCAGGTCTCGACCAATCAGGAGTCATGCTCAGCTGTCTGTCATGTGTTTATAGCATCAAATAGATAATTAAAACGATGAGAATTACCTCAGATGATAGAAACCCTGTTTGAGAAATGTAATTGATGTGTTCTTTGACGTTTGGTCCATCCATTAACACGGAGGAGGCGGGATAGTTCATCTTCTATACAGTCTTTGATGCAAATATAAATTAGCAGGCCAATAAAACTGATTGTGCATTTTAAACTAAAACCAATACTACTGCACAATTTACATCTTTTGTCAACGTCCAGTGCAGAACACACAAAGTCCTGAGCTCTGTATTCAGCACGGTGTGCAGGTAGAGGTGGTGGACGGACGTGCAGCTGCAGAGAGTTGTGTTCTGCGACAGATCAGTGACACAACTCAGATTATTGTCGAGCAGGAGAAGTCAAAATGTTGTCACTGAATATAATCCAGGCTTTGACAGAATTCTTCACAGGGTCTAAAGTTGAAAAGCTGTGAATTGGAAAAGGATCCAGATTTGACAAGTGGAGCCAATTCTGGATTCAGATGTGATAGAATGAAATCAAACCCGGGTCCTCGTCGTGCTCCGGCCCCGGTGCTTCCCTGAAAGGGTTGAGTAAGGTGGGTTCCCGAGGCAGGAACAGCCCATGACTAGCAATCAGCTCTAATAAGATCCATCTTCTCTTAAAAGACTCGGTGAAAAGCCCTAAATCCATCCCGAACACATTCAAAGGGAAGATAGGAGAGGGAGCCATGTGCTATGATGTTTCTCTCTCTCTCTCTCTCTCTCTTTCTGTTTCATTCTCTCGCTTTCTTCCCCCTCCTCTCGTCATTATCATTCGCAGGTTATCCCAGCAGCCGAGTGAATCTGGAGCACAAATGAATTAAGGGAGAATTAAGGAGCCTGTGCAGAGTGAATCCTCTCCACACCTCAGTGAGGATGAAAGGTGGAGCCGCTCATACACGTGCACACACACACACAGACACACACACACACACACACACACACACACGACTGATGTAGCAGATCCGTACGTTTGTGGATGTCAGCGAGTGTTTGTAGGGAGTGTTTGTCCTCACCTTGCTCCCGGGCCTCGTGCCAAGCACAACTTCCCGCAGTCCTCGTCCAAGGCAGCACGGTGGCTCTTAGCGCAGCCCACCGCCCTCCCAGCATATGATATCAGCTGGGGGAAAAAACTTGTTCAAAGACAGGACAAAGAAGAGCGCATTGTATTCTGCAGGAGCATGTGCAGGCACAGTGCTCACACAGATACAGGCTGTTGTTCGGTACAGTGTGTTAAAATGCTAATTCTCTGCATAAGTGGAGAGCATATAGTGTGCAGCTCCCCTTCATATATGAAGTGGAGGACAAAGCAGGTTGACTTTGAAATGGTTCAGCCAAAAGTAAAAAATGTGACTTTTCTCCCACAAGCTGCTCGACTCCAAGTTGCAGATAAAGTTACTGGACAGACGTTCTTCTCAGGAGCTGAACAAAAGCTGAAGTGAGAGTGGCTGCAAAAAAATCTAAACTCCTGGTTATGTATTTAAGCTTATTGGCACATTTTTTGAGGTATAGAAGATTGGTTTCCTGGTTTCAGCTGCTTTCAGACGTGCACTGATCTCTGGACATTTCCCAGGAATCTTCCAGAGGGGATGAAAAACAGGTGTCATACGCGAAT
This sequence comes from Pleuronectes platessa, assembly GCF_947347685.1. Lineage (NCBI taxonomy): Eukaryota > Metazoa > Chordata > Actinopteri > Pleuronectiformes > Pleuronectidae > Pleuronectes > Pleuronectes platessa. The sequence continues at coordinate 2,550,839 of NC_070649.1, forward strand.
ATGAAGATGTTGATTCATGAGCTTTTGGGGCAACACAGGCATCACCACACGTGTCATGTCCTGCCTCCTGCATGATATGATCCGATGCCACCCCTCGCCTGAATGTGACCCACATTTCCCTGCTGGTGTGAACGTGTCTGACACAAACAATCTTCAGCTGCGTCAGTCTGGAAACAATATTTGCGAACATGTCCATGTCTGAAATTGGTTTATGTGAAGAAAACTTGACAGTCCTGTGAGTTGGAAGTTAGAAGAGTTTCTTTAAATGAGAGAGAGAGATAAAAGATTCTGTACTTAAAGGAAAATCTTCAAACAAACACAGATGTTATGGGAAATATGTTTATTGCTTTATTGCAGGAGGAAGCAACTCGGCTCTGTCTGAAGTTTAAATTATGCCTTTACGCTCGCTGTATATCTCTCTGTGTGTTGGCTGTTTGTTTTTCTAGTATTTATGATAATTGAAGAATTCACTCTATATATGTGACAAACTTAAACGACTTAATTTGGAGGCAAACTCCAGATGAATCCTGTTGGAATAATTGGAAGCACTGAGTCTTTGGGACGAGTCAGAACATGAGAAGAAGGATAGATCTGCAGCTCCCTCCTGTTCATTAGGATTCTGTGAGCACGGTCATCAGGCCAACAGATCATGTTATCGAATGAAAAAAGAAAAAAACAAGCAATCAAAGTCACATTCATTGCTCCATTGTTTTACATTTTAATCATTTGCAAGACTTAATTACAGGATTGAAATGTAACTAACGAACAAGCAAATTAATTTTCACCTCAACCTTTGAGCGGCGAGCCGGGACAGATGCAGGCTTTATCCCGGCTGATCGATTATGATCTCTCGGCTCAAACCGAATAGATTCCCATGCAAATTCAGCCGGATCAATCCGCGCGCCTCCGCAATCAATCAAACAGCTTTTCCACGCCTGCTGCAGCCGCTGGTATGATTAGGAGATGAGATGATAACGACTGGAGAAATAACGCAGGATCAGAATAGATTATAACAGATCACAACAAAGGAGGCTGGGAGGTGTGAGCATGATGCTACTGTGTAGAAGCTACTTCTCCTATTCAGCTCTTCAAACCCCAAATAATGGAGCTTTGAGAGCCACAGCCGAGGCCTTTTTCTCCCTCCTCCTCGTCTCTGTTCTCCCGGTCTTTGATTCCCGGCGAGCAGGGGAAGGGATGTGAGAGAGGTGGCTCTGTCCCTTGGCAACTGGGAGTCACATGCATCCTGGTGTTGAAACTATTAAACAGCAAAAGGGAGGTGTTGCGTGAGACATGCAGAAGCTCTGTGATGCACAGACTGAATTTCCTGGGCCGGGAAAGTGCAGGTATGACGAGGGGAAGTTTTAAATCAATGGGGCGACACACTCAGTCACTCTCAGGCCAAGAATTACATATTTATATATACTTTATTCATTTATTTAAATTCAATTACAAGATCGTTTTGCAATATGACTGAACTGAAACCTGGACATGTTGATAAAAAGTAAAACTGAAAACACAGAGTATACGCTGGTAGTTTAAGGAGTTCTGCAAAACTCTTTTCAGATTTTTGTATTTTAACAGTTTTGTGTTTGTTGTGTTAGAAACTTCACCAACACACACAATCTCACTGGGAAATCCAAGACATTGTCCTCAGTGCCAGGCAGGAAATGGGAGGAAAGCATCCAGAGCTATAGAACTATATTATGCTAGAGCACTGGTTACAAGTATTTGTCTGCGCGGCGCAGCAGGAATATTTCATCTGCTCATTCTCTAACGTGGCTGAAGGTCTGTTTGTGATATCGACTGCTGGACAAACGCCACACATACATGAGGAACTTCTCTTCTGTGTGGATGTGTATCCCTGCACGTCCGCATGTGTGTGTGTGTGTGTGTGTGTGTGTGTGTGTGTGTGTGTGTGTGTGCTCGAAGCCTTCTGGACAGGGCCGAGGGTGAAGGGGAGTGCTAACACACTCTCCTTGTCAACGGCAAGGGTAATTACTCCTGGCTGAAATTACTCAACATTTGTTTATAAGCTCCCCTGAGCACACTGTAAATAGATTGTCTGCTCGAGTCCAGTGCCACTGAAGCCCTGCTGTTCCCCACAAATACACACACATGCACACACACCTTGTGGTTTTCACACCGAGCCTTTCAATTTTTAAATGCATTTCCCTTTGCTTTAATGAATCAGTTATGTTAAAAAACCTTGGCATAGCTAAATGTTGCAGCACTCCTGATGTGTCAAGTGACTTCCTTTATCCTCTCAGCAGAGTGTTTCAGTGCCAGGCTGCAGCCCTCCATGTTTTCTCTCCTCTTACAACTTTGCATGTGGTAGAGCTGATTCTATTAATCCAGTATTGATCTCTGCTTTGCCGCCTTTTTTCATGGCTACGCTCTCCACCTCTCCGTCGCTCCGTCCCTCCAAGACAATAGCCCAGATCTTTTTAGCATGCATATGAAGAGAGGAGGGAGCGGGGGGGGGGGGGAGAGAAACGAAAGCACTCCAAGTCAAGGTCCATCCATGTAGTTACTGTATGAGATGGTTCCTGTCAAAGATGACAGTTTGAAACACTTGACCCACAAAAATGAATTCTTGGCCAGGGCCAAGTGACAGCCAAAAGTAATTCATTCTTTTGAAATGTTGAGGGAGATGGAGAGAGAAGTGAGGAGAAGGGGAGTGACATGGAGAGCGATAGAGCAAGACAGAGAGATGGAGAGGAAGGGGAGGGAACAAGACGAGGGAAACAAAGAGAGAGGGAGAATTAAATAAAGAGCTGGGGAGAGTGGATGAGATGAATAGAGGAGAAGAAACCGAGTCGTCTTATTTGTCTAATCACCTCAAACATTACGTTTTAGCCATCATATAAATAATTAACATTATTCAGGGTTCTTCATTCAAAACATAGACTGTGAATTACGTTGTGTCTCCACTGTCTAGAAATTAGGATACAAATGATGCCATCTCTATACTTGGTTATACAGAATTTTTCATAATAAATAATAAAAGTGTGTAAAAGTCCACAGTGATTCAATTATGTACAGATATTTGTTTCCAAAAACAAAGACGTGCACCTTTAGTCTCAGTTCAGGCTCTTGTGGTTATTCTTTGAACCCGTTTTCAAGTTCTCCTCCACCTGTGAAACCAAAACACCTCAGAGCTCGACACCGAGAGTGACGGAGCAAGACAGACAGGAAGAGGGCGACAGGGAAAAGGCAAGAAAAAGAAACAGCTACACGATTAAAGGAGGAGGGCGTGAGATAAAGACTTTTATTCATCTGAAAGAGCTGGAGGACTGTTCTTAAGGAGCGCTAACGTGCACAATGTGATTCTGTTGCCGATAAGTGATTCGCTAATGATGATTTTGATTGTATTCCTCTGTACACAAACCTCCCGACATATGCTGCTGCTACTGCAAGCTGCCACCCGGGCTAATTTGTCTTAATTACACTGAGTGTGTTTGCCGCCGTCCACAGAGAGAGACAGACATGTTAGATAGAGTGGAGGGTGGGGAGCGCAACATCTGTCTGCTGAAGAGACACACACACACACACACACACACTCATAATTGCCGTAACACATGCTTGCAAACACACAAATATGATCATTCACTCGCATGGGCATGCACAGCGAAATACAAACACACACTGACACCTCGCTAATAAAACCTGGGTCCAAGCACCTCACCGCCATCCCTTAGCCCCTACCTCCCATGTCCTGCTAATGGCGGCCACCGCAGAGGTGACTGTGTGCAAATAGGGCCGTAGTGCCGGTGCCCATCCATCAAAAGGCCCGGGAGCAACATTACACCACTCTAATGGCCCACTCTGGCCTTCCTTATGATATTAATCCACCGCCTCACAGCACTGATTTCATTTGTAAAGTGGTGGGGGGAGACTAACTGTTCATTTTTTTGCTTTTTTTATTCCGCAGGGTGCTAACGGACGTAGCTTCAGACACCTCCGCTTGGACGCAACATATAAACACGCAAGCTCGCACATGTGCCGTGTACTGTACTCAGCCTCCAGCATGCACAGGTACACACACACACACACACACATAAAACATAGATAACCCAACTCTCACTGTCTTTCCTGCAGACCTTCAACCTGCCATTAAAAGGAGTCTAATTACATAAAGCACATGTTTAACTATCTTAGAAAGGTCGCAGATTGTTAAGTTTTCTTTGACTGTCAGGAAAGCAACAGTTAAATCGCTCTTGCAGGATGTCTCAATCCTCAAATACGTGTTTTACTCGGAGCCGGGGAATTGGGGTTGCATGAAATGTGCACGTCTACATTGCAGCTGTTTCTTTTCCTTTGCACGCTATGAGCAAAATGTAAAAACAGGTGACACAGGCTGTCTGTGCATTTATCACATGAGACGCAGCAGCCAGAAATACACTCGTAAGTCAGGTTTTTGTGTTGTTATCCTGCAAAATACTGTTCTATTGTCTGATATGATGCGTTTGTATTGTCATTGTAGGGTTGAAGCTCTATGTTGGCGTCAGGCACTTTGAGGGGACTGATATTTAGGAGTTTCTTTTCATCACTTCCATGAAACACTTTCTGTCTTTTTATATTTTGGGTAAAAGAAAAGCCAAACTCTGAGGTCTGCTTGATGTGTTTCTACATAGAAGTGTTAGTACAATAGAGTTTCCTGCACTATGAGCTGTGTTTTACAAAAACATGTCCAGAGAATGTGAGCTGCGTCTCTTAGCGCTTCACACACCAGTGCATACTGAAACAGTTACTGAGCTCGCAGGCAGGGAGGAGGTGGGAGGGGGGGTCTGGTGACCTGGGGAGCAGATGGTGGGCTGAGAGGAAGGTCTGCTGACTGGACGTCAACACACCAAGACTTTCTTTGTTGCTTTTTTTCTTATTTGCTGGCACAGGCACGGCATATACACAAACACTTACTGTACACACACACACACACACAGTGTATGAATGTCAAAAGACAAACGTGTCAACACAAAAGGACAAAGAAACACGAGACTTGACTTTACCTCAAATATCATTGTGCGTTTTTGCAAAGGGAACATTGTATGAGCTGATCCTGACATGCATGATATTGTCTCCCTTGTGCAAAGAGACACACACATGCATGCCCACTCTGACCAACCCCTCCTCAGACCTGCAAGCTGTTAAAACCACAACGACACAATGCAGCAATGCAGTGTTCTTCATCAAACATCGGAAACATCACTCACACCACAGCGCCAGCTATCTGCTCCTGCCCCCCCCCCCCGTTCTGCACTAAATTATGAAAAGGCAGCCTGTGCCATGTAAAAGTTTCATCGCTCGCTGCGGATGAACAGAGCAGTTGCAGACGAGCGGAGGAGTGGAAATGAGGAGAGCAGAGAGAGGAGCGGTGATGTCTGGCGGTGAACGTGTTGAGCCAGAGGTCAGCCTAACTCCGGCGAAGCCCAAAAACAATAACACAAAGACAAAAGCTCACACAGAAAGATGCACACACACACACACACACAGAGGGATATATAATCACACTGGGTGCATGTAAACTGTTCTGTTCACCTACTGGAAGAAAATCCACTGGAATGTGACTAACCCCCGGTCATGAAAACAAACTTTGAACGATGCCTTTATTAAGGATTTACTTTGCTTTGAGTTCATCCAAATCTTCTCGTGTGATGTCCATGAAACTTCTAATATGTTGTGAATACTAATGGCTCAGTTGGTAGCTTGTGATAAGTGATGAAACGCCTCTGAATGCGCCGCTGTCCTTGGCTGACTGGTGGGCGCTGTTTCATTATGGATATTCACTGTACTTTGAAAATTAGCGAAACCTGGCAGGTATCAACGGGCTCTGTGTTCGCCGCAGCCCTTGAACTTAAAAAAAGAAAAAAAAAAACACGAGGCGGATTGAAGACGCATAAGAGACTGAAGTGATATTGGTGAGCGGAAAGAAAATAGATATAAAAGTGAAACACTTAAAATACAAAACTCTGTTGCCAGAGGTAAAATAGCTGTCAGGGATGGCCTTCTAGCCCTAATGGCAAACTGAGCTCCTCATGAGAGGCAGCGAGACAAAGACAAACACGAGCCGAGACGCAATATTTCTATAGATACACTAATGAAAAGATAAAGGAAATAAATTAAGATGGAACAAGGGAAGGAGTTGGCATTACTGTAACGTGCGAGATGAAAGACTGTAGTACAACCACATCAAAGACGGCAGTGACAAGTGGGGGGGAAGCTAAAATACAAAATAAAGGAAAAAGAGATTATGTGGAAATAGTGAAGGAAATTAAAAGTTGGACTATTGAAATCAGAGAAACGCTCTGCGGAGAGGCCACGGGGCCAAACCAAATATTCCTTGACTTAACGTCTAATTCTGAATCTGAATATTAGCCGGTGAGGTTTTAAATGTAAATATGCCATTATGCTGTCATTACAGTGTTCACGGCTGCAGACCCACAGGTCAGCGCAGCCACTGTTAATTTTGCAGGCAAAAGCTTTTTTTTTTCTCATCCTTCTCCCCCTCGCGCTCTTGAAATGTTAATAACTTTCTATTAGTTAATGTAGCGTGACTAAAATTCCGATTAGATATAATTCATTTTAATATCTGTGACTGGCCGGCCTGATCATTCCCTGCCGCCGTTCTGCGGCGTCGCATTACACCATCCTAAATTGGACTCATTTACATTGGCTGGTTAAATCAAAGGCCCTCGCATGCAATTTAGCTGTCATCAAATCAATTTCGTAATTTTCTTTGCTCTTTGAGGTACGACTGTTTCCGAATTGAATAATACCAGCTATCACATTTAATTAGCCGTTATAGCATGTGTCAGGACAGGAAGGGACGTGGCAACATCTCAAATGCAACGAGACAGCGTCTGCGACCACAGCCCAGACACATTAGATCCGATATTGGGTTGGACACGTGTTATTTTCCCCTCATTTAGGTCTAACCAGCAAACTTCTGTCTAATTATGCTTCATTTATTCCTATTCCTGCAAATGTTTGACCTTTGACCTTCGAAGGTTTACCTATTTCCTTCTCAAAGTTGAGTCTTGTGACGTGTCGTCCTCCCAGGTGCTTCAGAGGCACAACAAGCTGCACAGCGGGTGTGCAGGGACCCTCCGGTGGACCACGTTGGGTTAGGCAGGCGCTGGAGTGGAGCTCCCTTGTGGCTCCGCTCGGTGCAACTGAACCAGAAGAGCCAGAGGAGCACGGGGCTGCACACCACGGGGACTCTGGGATGGCTCAACCTTCCCAGGGAGGACCGCTGCCTTTGGGTAAGTGGTGGTGTCGCTCCAGATCAGAGGACAGTGAGGCACTCGAGGGGGAGGTGGAGCAAGGCAGGGTGGCGGCGGGTGGAGGAGGAGTCAGGGGGGAGATGAGGGTCGGTCGAGGCGGTGAGGACTGGGGATACGAGGGCAGATCTCACTGGGAATACCAGCGAGCAGGTTGGTTTTTCCCTGACTGGGTTTGTAAATGTGGGCTCAGGCTGACTATTAATAGTGAAGAGAGAGATTTCTGTCATAACTGCTCTAGGTCATAAGCCCTGTCTCCTCCATGTTAGTGGTCTTATTTAAGAAAACTCAATAATACTTCTTGAAACAGGGCCTTGACTTTTTTTATTTTATTTTTTATTTACGTATTGATTCGATGCCAATCTTTAAGATCTTAAATGTTTATGTGTGAATCTGTCTGGAGTCTGATCCCACTCACGACGTGGAACTTCAATCACTGGCATTGAACACGGCTTGACTCGTCTTTTGAGACTGTGATTTAGTTACTTCCAACCTTTTTCAAGTGGCGTTCCAGTGTGGCTGTCTCAGTGAGCGTTGTGAATAGTAACGCACCTTGGCTCCATTGAGCACTTGAGGGATTTGTTATCTAAATCTGCCTTCGCCGAGATACATATCAAAGACACAAATGTCAAAGGAGATAGCAACATGGCAGCATTGATAATCCTCTGGCCTGTTGTAGTCCTACACACACTGTGGGGTTGAGCTCTGAGAATATTTCCCTTTTTTTGTCAAAATCCTCAAAATACATCAGGTGAAATAATAAGGAAGAATGTGGCTATTTCAAATTCTCTAATGTGTGTATACCCGATATAAAGAGAACAGGAAGCCCAACCCTGTGTAGATGACTTTCTCCAGCTCATAAAATGATGAACAAACCCCTCTTTTAATCAGGAACATAGGGAGCTGATGGAACTAAACTCTCAATCCCTTCATCTTTTTTTGTGATCTCTCTCCCCCCCATCTCTCTCCTCCCCGTCAGCGTTGCATAGTGAGCGGCTGATGTTTTAATCATGGCCGCAGGGCTCATTGTGATGTGCAGCCACCTCCGGGGTCTCTAATTGTCTCAGGCCAGGCTGGCTCTGCTGATCACCCTGCGTCTGGAATGGCTAATGACTCGCGGTGAGGGAGAGAAACAGAGATGCTGCACGTATAGAGCTCTGTGTGTGTGGGTGTGTGTGTGTGTGTGTGTGTGTGTGTGTGTGTGTGTGTGTGCACAATCATTCACCGTGTGCCTATGCATGTAGCACATAATGGAACATAGAATTAACTCCACACAGAGCTTGATTACCACCAACTAATCACCACCGTCACCGAACCACTAACTTGGTTGACACCTCCTGTGGGTTCCATGACGCTCTGGACAGTAAATACTTACCCACCACCACAAGGTTGAAATTATGATTCTTTATTCTAAAAGTCAAATTACTGTCTGGTTCCTGTCTTTTTGTTCAAACGCATGGCTGAGCTTCATAAACCTCTTATCACTGACACAAGCTAAATATGAAACGTAAAGAAGGAGCTCTGACAAAGAACTAATTTCCCTTTAGATGATTTTGTTCATGCCAAAATGATATTATTATATATTTTGTATGCATTCATGAAAGTGCTGCATGTTAATAACATTACTGTGAATCAGGGGTTGACAGTTTAGGGGTCCAAACCTACGAAAGGGGCCACAGAATAAGGAATTGTAGGAATTATTATTAGTTATTATTATTATTATTTATTTTATTTTGACTAAACAGCAGATAAAAACTACCAAAAATGACAGAAATCATCTTGGAGAAAATATATTTGACGTGTACTTTGACTTTTAAGATTCATGTTCCATCTACTAACACAGAGGCAGCAGGATTCATGACCCACCATATAAACACTATCACCATTAACACTGGTTGTTATGTTGTTATGTTGTCTGCAACGCAGGGAAACACACGCTGTCGATTTGAAGGGAGGGAATCAAATCGATTAAATCCACAAAAACAACCCATCAACAGGAGCCACATGCAGGGACCTCTGAAGGAGACACGGTGGAGCCCAGTTATCGTGAGAATACTGAAATCTTCTGAAATTCATTTGAGCCGGAGGTTAAATGTTTAAGACTTGGCGTTAGGCATCATGCACCATTAGGCAACGTTGCTTTATGAATGATACATCCCCCCCCCTGCACAAGATTCACACCTTAATCTCCTGCTAAGCTCCGAGCGGCACCCTGGGTGTGCGCGGCCGGCCGGCGGATGATGTGGTCTTAGGGTAAAGGGCCCGTTGCTTATGTTGCTGATTGTACACCTGTGGATAAGGCTTCCAGGTGCTGAGGACACGGAGCCCTGCCCCCCCGACGCTCACAGAATACAGATCCACCTCCCCTCCGGCTTCCTCTCACTTCTCCCCATCAGGTCTCCTTCATTCATCAGCGTCTCTCTCGCTGCAGCTCTCCTTCTCCGACGCGTCTCTTTCTGTTGCTCCGAGTCACAGGTCACGCAGCACTTGTGACACACGCAGCTCACCTGGAGGCAGGACCCGCCATCTTGTATTCAGCGAGGATGAATCGCTCCACACTAAGTGTTGAGTGTCCTTCAAACTAATCTGCAGCCGGTGAAATGGATTTGGTGTGAAAACATCTGCGCTCAGGGCGTAAAAACAGTCGAGTGTCTCCTAAAGACTGCGTTTAATTCCTTTGACCTTTTTCCCAGTCGTCCTTTATGGACAATACTTACAGTATAAAACCAACATAACTCATCCCACTGTTGAGCTGTGGGAGCCCGGATGTTAATAAGCAGCAGCGACTCAAATGTGGCGCACACTTAATAAAGCATGTCTGTGGCTCGCCCAGCCTCCATTGGCTCGGCCTTATTAGCATACAATCTGAATGCTGAGGACGCCGACAATGGCGAGGTCAGTGCCGCTGGATGGGGTCAATTCTGAGGACGGCTTGGCAACATGCTCTGTATGTGTCTTTGCATACTGTAGGAAATCTATTGCGCCGGGTGGTTAAGTGGCGGTGAATGCCAATAGTAGACCTTCCAGACTGCCTTCTTGAAAATACAAAGCGTGGCCCTGCCAATAGCGTTCTGCTCCGTTTTACCTTTTGAAGAGGCAATCCAAGAGTTTAACCCCCGGAATAGTATCTCTCTCTCTCTCTCTCTCTCTCTCTCTCTCTCTCTCTCTCTCTCTCCCTCTCTCTCTCCTCTCCTCTTCTATACGAGCAGAATGGCCAACAAGAAAAAAATACAATTTGGTTCTGTCGGTCTGCTCCGGCCCTTGCGATAATCCGAATCCACTTTTAGAGCACTGATAAGACAACCTATTAAATGTAATTATAAAATGGGTGGTACAAATTGTTAGTGCCGCAGCTATCTTCAAAATGTCTTAATGTCTTGAAATAGCCCTGGTGATTTAAATCATTTTAGCATTTCCTTGCAATTAGCTTCCACATAATAACACTGAAGCTAATTTCTGCACCACGTTTGACATTATAAATGTAATTGGCTCCCATTCACGTCCCCACTGTGACACATCTATCAAGCCTCACAGCCGACATTTATGTGTGTTGGCTCTTGCGTGCGAGCTGCCGTGCGTCTCCACCATAAACACTCACCTTTTCTTTCCTTCCTCTTTTTCCCCTTTTACCCAAATCTATCAACCCCACATCGTCAAAACAACCCGCCATTGATTGCGCTCCCTCTTTCAATTTAACGCTCTCAATAAAAAATAAGAATACACAATGCATTCTAATTACACTTCTTAGGTGACCTATGTAGCGACGGCTTCCCAATGAAGGCTCATTAATTGGCCTGTCACAGTTCAGTTGGAGGCTATTGTGGCACTGTCCTTTTCATAGGCACGCCGGCATGACCAGCATCACTGAATGCTCATATATATACGAGCTCCAATAACAGTTAAAATGCTATTAAAGTGGATGAGCCCAGCTCTGCGGCTGCTCCCTCTAATTTGAGACACTGACTGGAGGGCTGTGTGGAATCGTCTCCGGGGAAAACTATTCCCCGTTGACTCCGGCATATGTTGTGACTACACACACATATATACACACACACATGAGTGCACATCTACACTATGTACACACACACACACACACACAGGAGCAGACAGTCTAATTGCTGCTGGGGATGTAAACCGTAGCTGATAATGTTATGGTGATAACAATCTCTCTCTTAAACAAATATTCCACACACATGCATGTAAACACATGGAGACTAGTGGCCACTGCACAGTATGAAAGACGCTCCCTCTCAAACTCTCAACTCTCAACAGCAGATTCATATATTATCTTATTAAAGAGCTGAATAGACTCAGAGTGTATTCACACACACTAGCTTTTGTTATGGCTTTCATCGCCATCAATGGTTCAGGGACAAGCGCAAATTATTGGCTTCTCGTGAGTAAATAAGTGATTTTGCGGCACTAGAATACATCTTCCGGAGACTTCATATCTTCCAGAGCTTTATTATGCAGGAGAATTGAATGGTCAAATAATGCAGGGAAATTTGAATACAAGGCAAGGTAAGCTTTTGATGCGAGCTCTGAAAAGCAGCGGCTCTTGATGGATTATATGGAAGTTTCAGACCACTTTGTTGATTGGAGCTAGCCTTGCAAGAGACGACAAAGCCACGCTTTTGGCGTATGAAAATGATTCTCTTTAAGGGCAATCTCAAAGGAAATGAATCAGAGAACAGAAGGTTATTTCTCCTGGATATACGCCAGTTTTCAAGTAGCAGTCCTCGCTTGGCCAAGCTCGATTCTAAAAGACGGGCTTTTGTTTGTAATTTGAATGGCGCTCAAATGAGTGGACATCGACCAATCGATGTCCAGCACATGCATCACTTCTGCATTCACCGAAGAGAAATGACAAATTATGAGAAAAGTAAACGGAACAAATGACACAATCAGTGATAATACACATTCACACTCATCTTTCTCTCAAGAAAAAAACCCACACAGAACAAACTAATTATTTTTAATGTGTATATGCTTGGTCTGATTTCACTATCGCCTTTTAATAACACAGATTTAATGGACTGGTATTTAGAAAAAGCCTATTCCATACATACGTAATACCATTACTGAGCAAATTAACCTTGAGTAGATCTTAATTACATTTAGTTCCGTGTGGTTGGTCATGCAGTTCACAAAGCGCGGGGGAATGTTTTCCTTTTTCTTTTTTACCAGGAAGTTTGCGTTCCACTTCAAACTGACATCACGTCGACAAGCGGTTGAGAGATAAGTGCTGTGATGTATTTTTCTATTATTGTCAACAGTGTCGTTCATTATTTTATGATGTGTTTTCATTATTACTCGTGGCTTTGATAAGTTAACTTTCTGAATCTCATTCTTTTTCACGGCTGGATTTGAAGATCTCGGCTTCTGGAAACCTTCCCCGGTCCAGGTACGTGGACTTCAAGGTGAGTTTTTGTTTTGGTAGCCTTGTGGGGCTGGGCTTCTTTCCAGCCGAGTGTAGTCGGCTAGATAACGAGAAAAACCCACTAAAGTTTGTTAATCAACTTCCTGCGTTTGTAGTTTTGATGTAGTTTTGACAGATAGCACTTTAATCAAAGCAAACTTTAAAAAAAATATATTAAAACACTGATTATGAGACATGATAACTGATGCAGCAGGCGGAACTTCCTCCAAAATATTATGAAATGTTTCCATTAATTATCGTTTATAAAATCCCATTAGTTCTGTTTCATGTCAGTCGAGTTCGGCTGTTCCATGTAAACCCACCGAGGTGCTTCTGGTGCACAGGCCTGGAGGAAGACGTACAGTTTGATAGGTGAAGGGTCCACGTGTTAAAAAGCAGCGTTTATGTAAAACTCTATATAACGAGATTAACTCCGTCTCAAGATGATCAGACCAAAGCAAGATGCAGTATCAGAGCTTTGATACAGACACATCTCTGTATGTGTGACACCATCCCCCTCTCCTTATTAGAATTCACTCCGGGACGAGCTCTCAGCTGCCACTCACCCAGTCATCTGTCAGCGTGATTCAGTGCTATACAATATTATTCAAAAAGCATACTTGAATCCTAATGAGGATCCCATTGACAAGTTATTGCTCGACCCGCTGATGAACATCGATTGAAAGAGGGGGTATGGTTTGGAGTGGAGCCCCCCCCCCCCCCCTCTGACCGAGTGAGGGGAGGCGCCGGTTCTGTGAGGGCAAAAAGAACAGCCACCGGTAAGAAGAGCGCACTGGAAAATCCTCATCAGGGCTCGATGGGATCAATGGTCCCATCAATGGTGCATCCATCTCTGAGCATTTACAGATTCAATACACACGTGGAGCTCCACTTTCATTCAGGAGAAAAGCTTTACTGCAACTTTCTCACTGGAGAGGACCCCTCAGGCTCAATGCACATTTACTGTCGTCATGCACATGAGTGTGTGTGTGTGTGTGTGAGAGCGTGTGTGTGTGTGCATTTGTTTGTGATGTGTGTATTTGCTCACAGCTTGTTTATCTGCCCACCGGAACAGGGCGTGTCCTCATACTTATGGCCCCTCCAAGTCCAAGGCTGGCATGTAATAACGAAGACAGCACTTTCAATAACCTTGACAGACAGATTAAAACGGGGATTCAATAGCTACTCTTCCCCATGAGCACTCCATCACCGAGGCCACTACCCTTCAATGCCGCTCCTCTCTCCCTTTATCGTCAGCTCCTGTCAGTCACTCAGTGGCTTGACAAAATGGCCTCTGTTCCTCCCGAGGAGCGCCACTGTGTTCTAGCTTATCCCTCGGTTGCGGGTTAGAGAGGCACAGAACCCGTGGAACTGAGGGGCTGGTGGTGAGGATATCACCCCACTTACATGGCGGGGGCTCCGTGGTGTTTCTATGACCAGGTCTGCTGGCGCGGTAACATCATGTCATTCTCATGCAGCCGCTCTCCTCCGTCACAGCAGTCCTTCCCTCACGTAGGTGGCCTTGTCAATCCCCATTACTACCCACATTTCTATGGTTTCTAAACAACCCCGGCTAAGAGCGCCTCCGCCGATTCCTCCATCCCTTTCAACCGCGCGGCTCCTGAGCTCGCAGGCTTTAGATTCGCCTCTCCGAGTTTTCACCGCGGCTTTACTCGCAGCCTTTGAAAGTTCACAGCCTGGCTTGGAGGCACAGAGAGGCGAATCAAACTGCTCGAGGTGGCTCGGCTCACAGGTGAAACCCTCTGAAACCTGAGAGAAGGAGCGAAGGAAAGAAGCCTGATGTGAATTCAGGAGACATGCTGCCTGCAGAGAGTTGAAAGACTCGTCTCCGAGGCTCACTTACGTATTTGTTATTTTCCATCATGATCATTTTTGTCCAGTATTTGAGTTACTTAAGGAAATGCACTTTTTTTTTTTTTTTTATATTATTAAGTAATATGATGCAGAGGGAAAGTTGTGCAGAGGTTATTTCCAGCACACAGTTGCTACACAATCTATATCAACAACAGTGCAAGTGATATATCGGCTAATTAATGGTTCCTACTGCCTCCTAATTGCCGTGGCCCCTGACCCCCTGGTACCTCCTAGGAGCCGGTTTCCGCCCCAAGGGCATTGGCAGAGCTCACGCAGGCTCACTTAGATGCACACACACACACACACATGGACGCGCACACAGCCAGCCACCCCTGTGATCCCTGAATGTCAGGGTAAGGGCATCCAGAGGCCAGCGGTCCTCTTAGCCTAGCATACCAGGAGTTGATAAAGAGCATGAAAACACACAGTGGGCAGTTTAGCCACTATAATCTCAGGGATTACAGGTCAAAATGATTCCAGACACAAGGAAAGGAAACGAGTGTAGACACCGTCACTGAGTACAGAGAATAAATATAATGTACTTCTTCTCCTCGTCTGTGTTTACTACTCAACAAAGATGCTTTCATGATGAAGTCAGACCTCAAACGTCTTCTGTTTTTATAGAGCTCGACCAATCGTGAGTCAGTCTCAGCTGTCAATCATGACTTGTCATCCATCGTCAAATAACTACTCAGAAGTTACGTGGAAAATGAACCAATCGTATGCTCCATTACAATGATCCATGTCCCATCAACTAACATGGAGATTTATGACCTATATTGCTTATGCTCATGTCGTCCATGTTTATTTACAGTCAATGTCTCATAAAGACTGAAAACAGCAAGACCCTCTTAATTGTGTTGATTTGACTCTTTTAATGTTTAAATCGTGAACTTTTTCTCACACACAACCTCAGTCAATATGGTTTAACTCACTAATTATCACCACAACATCTATAAAAACATTATACAATGAAACACACCAGTACATTAAGTGCGTGTGTGTGTGTGTGTGTGTCGGGGAGGGGGGGGGGGGGCACGTCTGTGTCTATTTTCAACCCCATTAGATATCCACAGACTGATTCTATTCTGCTGTTTATTAGAGCACTCATGGGATTCAATGCATTAAACGTCCCTTCAAAACTTAATCTATCGCTTAATTAAAGTTGTCGAATATGAAAAACAGAACCGGCCCTGCTCAGAATTAACTTCCACCCTCCATTGTCCCTCCATCTAAGCCGCGGACACTCGTGAACCGGCTAATGAAGATGTGTTAAGATACAGATTCAGGTCCATTTGCATGCAATTACAGCCCATTGCTTAAACGCCGGAGCTGTCAGCATCCATGCGTCCGCATATCCTGCATCTGCAGTTCCCCCCCCCCGCCCCACCCCTCCTACATCCCCTCCCTGCCAAAGTCATCGCTCTGCCTGTGTGTTTTTTTGCGGCAAATGGCTGTAGTCCATTCAAACGTGTGAAATTGTAATCATAGCTGTCTCTGGATGGGTGTAATTAATGTGCTCTATGGCGTCGGCTTTGATGGCCAGTGTGGAGCATGTGGGGAGCCAAGCCAGCGGAGGACATCGGCTAAATGATGTGCTATTATATGGAGTGTTTGGTCATTTGTAATAGCATGCAGCGCGGAATGCATGATGAGCAAAGAGGATTGTCCTCCTGGTGCTATCATCATTGTGTCCGTTAATTGCATTGTTGATGGTAGCCGGGAGCACAGCAGGTCGGGTGTGAGGAGTGTTTGTGCGACAGGAACATCTCACATCCTGGAGCATGTGGTGGAAGATCGTCTGCAGGGGGGATTTCACCTGACTCAACTTTACAATGTGGTTTAGTTCCTTCCAAATCTCCCCGGGTGGCACTGAGCCGTGGAATCTATCAACCCGCAGACGCCACAGTCATTAGTTGAATAGATTTAAGAGGATTTGGTGTTTAACTGATGGCGTCGGTAAACAAGAGGCCAACTCGGAGATAAGAAGCGAGGAGAGTCGGGGGAAGACTGATAGGACAACATGGGGACAGCGGCGTGTCCCATCAGTCTGGGGGGGGGGGGGGGCTCTGTGGACAGAGTAAATACATCTTCTCTTTGTGACGGATTCATGAAGAACAAGCATTAGTGTCACGAGAGCTGAAGCAGGGAGGGAGAGAGGAAGGAGTGACAGAGGATTCCTTCAACACTGATGCTGTAGGTTCATGTTTCATATTAATGTGTAAGAGTTATTCCTCCTGATTCACAGACACACATCCCTCCTCCTCACTGTTGCTCATCCACTAGTCTAAATATTCTCTTAAATCAGCTGTCAAGTAGTTTTTTCAGGTGGAAATTGTTCATCCTGTCCAAACAATTCTGTTCTACTTATCAATGTCCTACATTACCCACAATGCCCTTTGTTGCAGGGAGCATTAGTCATAATGATCACAACGTTAGAGTGAGAGTTCATCTGGTCCAGGAGAAGTGGGAATCGAGCCCCCGACTCCAGACCTGTCTCGGGTGTTTGTTTCATGCTGGATCAAAGCGACAGGGACAGTTCATCCCCTGCTTCTCCCATCATGCATTTCTCATTGTGTAATTGCTGCAAACGGATGAAAGCAGCCGTCTGTCTTTGATTCTGAAGGACTGATGGCCGAACCTGACATTCAGTGTTGGTGTTTAGATGCAAAAATCACATGGAATATAAAAAAATAAAAGTAAATCTTCACTGTGCTGGAAGTATCTCAAGGTGAAAGTCTACAGAAATCCAAACGTGAGGTTTTTAAAGATGGTTGATCTGCTCTCTGATCTCTGAAACTGTTAATCCTCATATGTCCGGCCTGGTGAGTGCTGACCACACCAGTTCACACACCACATGTAAACCTCTTTATTAGCGTAGCATCAAGCTCTGGCACTGATGGAAGTAGTAGTACTCACATCCTTTACCTATGATGGAGGTCAACAAAGTCAATATATTCGTATTAACAGAGGTTCTGTAGGATTTAAAAAACTCTCTCCAAGATATAAGAATCTGACTTTTAGGCCTTGTGTACATTTACTCATTTACTGCATACTTCTACTAGACTGTTGAAGATTAAACCAGTTTATAAAAAAGCAGTGACTAGTTGATCCATGAGGTTTGAGCATGAAATTCTAACATTGTTTCATTTAAAGAACAATCGATAATCCAACATTTCACCATAGATTATATATATAAGATAATAACCTGTGCAGCAGAAGTTTGTTTGTGTGTGAACCACTGAACTCAACTACCTGGTTTCATCAGACTCAGAAACTATTTCCTCAGTAGTTTCAGCTGTGGCAGTAACAAGTGACACGAGTGGCAGAGGCAATTAGGATACCTGATCTCAATTGTGCTAATAAAGACGGCCTGCAGAGGGTATTTGGACTTCAGTGGGATTAGGGAGATCTTTGTCATGTAGATCTGTGGAAGGCCCCTGGCTTCACAGATAAAATGAAGACGAATCCTTGGCGGAGGAGGAAGAATAAAACGGAGGGATGGAAGCGGAGGACACAGAGCTCTCAGCTAATGACAGGGCTACTCTGCATCACTGCACTGACTAATGAGCACTCCAATAAGGGTGAGCTTAAAGACCAGTGCATGTGTGGATGTGCTGCGGCGATATGTGCAGTGCATAGTGTGTGTGCATGCATGAGCGGAGGTGTGTGTTCATGTGAGGGCGAGAGAGGGAACTTGCAAACGGGAGATGAAGGAAGAGGGGGAGAGAAAACATGAGAAGGAGGGAGGGAGGGAGGGAGGGAGCGTCTTCCCGAGCTTGAGATCCACGGTGCGTGACAACGGAGGAAGCTCTTAATAATTCACACAATATTGATTTAGTTACCTTACTTCCTTCTCCACTCCCACGCCCCGGAGAGAAAGAGCCCACCTGTAGGCTCCAGCTCCCCCCCCCCCCCCCCCCCCCCCCTCAACACACACACATGTATAATGAAAACGCAGACAAAGAGGCCGCAATCAGATTGATGACCTCACACAATCACAAGGACCCTTCAAACGGCACCTGTTTGGACGCCATCAGTTAAAACGTGCAGAACAAGTGGATCCGGTGGTAATTATCTGTGCCACGGAGGCAGAGGCGCTTGATAATCACGTTTTTTTTATAACTTAAATATTCATCCTCGGTTCTTCATCCTGTTGAAACCACAGTTTGATTCCTCAGCCTCTTCCTCACATCTGACCACAGTTTGAAGAAGGATTTAAAAAAGGTTCCTCAAGTATTAACAGCTCGTAATTTCATCCTTAATTTCTTTTATCATTTTAACTTGGACATATTTTATGGGAGAATGAGGCAGAATCATCGTGGTAATGATGTTTCCTGATGTTCATCGCCACCCTGAGGACACGCTGGGTAAGAGCTGTTAGAAATAGGCCTGGACAGACTCCGATGTGGCGTCACAGGGGACTGGCTCTCAGAAAGGAGCTCTCATGCCATGAGGAAATTTGTGATGGCTGCAAAAATCACTTAATACGTCTGCAAAAAGATGCAGAAAGAAATGTAATCATTTTTTTTAGAGGCGAGCAACAGAGATGAAAGCAAAGCTGCATGAATCCTGACTGCAATACGACTTAATGCATCGTTAAATGACGAGAAATTAAAGGAGTGTTTATTTAATAAGAAGAAATACAACTTAGAGATAAAATATAAAGCTCAGATTCCTGTGAGCCTCTGGAGTATAGAGGCAGAATATTATCATTTCGGGAAGTGTTTTGTCCTTGAGTATTTATATATACTCCTTGAGTGTTTTATTTATATAACCTTGGGTATTTAATAGATTAATACATTTGAATAGAATAGAATAAGTAGATTAATAGTCATGTCAAGTCTGTTTAATTTATATATCCCAGTGTTACAAATACTTCATTTATCTAATTGCGCTTTTTAATCGGTAAAATAAATAGAAAATGATTCATATTCTCAATAAAGGAACCGTAAGGCATAAAACAACATCATGTAATTATTTGATTCATGTGTTTGATGCTGTGGAAACTAAAAATATATGAAAGCAAAAATCATCATTTTATTTAATCAGTATTGTTATTAGATTTAATATTTTTACTCTAACAAAAGGTCCATACTAACAAAATCTATTTGTTTTTCAAAATCTTAGTCTTCAGGTTAGGTCACATTTATTTATGAATTAAAAATAAAAAATGACAGGAGTTGAGCTAAAGTGTTTTCTTTGCAAAGTAAAGCAACACAAAAAGGATAAAAAAGATGGAACCATTTATTGGAATATATATGCAGTTTTCAATTATAATACAAAAAACTTATAATATAGAAATATTCTGGGTTTTTTAATACTTTCAGCACAGGATTTTAAATGCTGCAGTTTAAAATACAGTTTCCCGTTCGTGGCGTTCGCTCACATCCTCAGTTTGTACGTTACATGCAGGAATTATGACGTTAGAATGAAGTAGGAAGTTCTTAAAGGTTTTAAATGAAGATTTTAATATTATATTTTTTAAAAAAAACGAAACTAAATCAGACAGATTATTTATATTATATATTATTTGCACATTTCTTAAAACACATCTTTGAATTCCTATTGTAATATTTATAATATTTATATCTTAAGAGACAATAATATAGTAAGAGGAAGAAAATTAAGAGAAATTACAAATATAGAAGTATAAAATAGTCATAAAAATGTTTTGTTATTCCAGCCTGACTCAATTTAATAGAATTTGGTGAGTGGAGTTTTCTGGTTTCATCATTTATGTAAAAAGACTGCCCTCTGCTGGTTGCACAGGCAATGAACACTCCCGTTTTAAACCAGTCGATGCATCTCAACTGTTTTACTCAATTTTAGATTTATTTGTCACCTTTGAAATTTTGTATATACAACACTTTAATTAAACTTTAATCATATTCTGCAAGTACAAATTCTTTTGTCACAAGTGCTCAGTTGCTTTGACCCCCAAAAAAACCTTCAGACTTTTCCCTGTGCAAATATTAAGTGATTAAAAAGATTTAGCAAACAGAGAAACAGTTATTTCCATGTGCATATATTTCTGTACCGTTGCTGTGACAGTCAGACGATCTGTAAAAGACAAAGTGAGGTTGTATCGGAATGAAAGAAAACTTGAACGTTCTCTCCTTACGGAGTTTCCCCTGTAGTGTAGACAACATGAATATTTTAAAAAACAATCAAACAGAGTCATTAGTTATTTTCTACCTGGTCACCTGCTCTATGGAACGTCTGCAGAATGAAAAACCTCAAATCCACACAAACAGGGGGATTGAAATATGACTTCTCGTGTCT
Organism: Pleuronectes platessa; assembly: GCF_947347685.1. Taxonomy (NCBI): domain Eukaryota; kingdom Metazoa; phylum Chordata; class Actinopteri; order Pleuronectiformes; family Pleuronectidae; genus Pleuronectes; species Pleuronectes platessa. The sequence continues at coordinate 2,571,695 of NC_070649.1, forward strand.
GATAGGTTATTAAAACACTGAACTTCTGCACTCAGAGTCTTTCTTCATTAACTGAATCTCATTAGGAGATTCCCAGTCGAACCCAAACAACAGCACATGAGCAGCCAGAGGACGGATGTGTCGCCCGTCTCCAGCTCCTGCTCCGTGCACCTGAAACAGAGATGTTACAAAGTGCTGCACAGTGAGGATTCCTCTTGAGATCTTCAACCTCTTGATGCTTAGATGTAACCCAGGGTTTGTAAACCTACTGCCCAGATGAGGTTCTTGTTCACACGGAGTCAAGTTCTGCTGCACAGAGCTGTTCACATGTTACGTTAAAATCATCTACAGTCACACTTACTCTGAAAAACGTTTTTTTTAATGAATCTGGTGATGGACTATTTTCCCTTAATGTTAACAAATCCTATAAGTCTCTAAATGATTCTAATGTTGAGTCAATGTCTTTGCAAAATCAAACTTGATCAGTTTATATGATTTTACTGCTGTTACAAAATTCAAGTTGGAATTTCCGAGAAAAAAAGTCATAGTAAAAATATTATATTACAAGAAATACTTAAATTGCTGTAACACATTTGAATAAATTCATAATTTTACGACAATAGGGAATATCAGGAGCACCGGTTCTCCCTGCTGAATTTCTTTATTCTCATAATATCTTCTCATTATATCAATATGAATAACACGATTTTGCCCATCAAATTACAGTTTTATTTTCATAACTTTACGACGTTATTATTCTTAACATCTTACATCAATATTGCATATATTAGATTTGTATTATTTTAATAGGCCAGTGGGCTCAGGGTAGAAACGTCAGTAAACAGCTGAACCATCACATTGTTGGTTTTGGTCTTTTCATGAGATTTACCATCAACAACAGAAACATAGATCCTCTCCACCCTGTTGTCCTTGAACACCAGAGTGAACTGACGATGGGAATACAGCTCACTCATAAATGCTCAGAGTCGGAGGAGATAAAAGGCAAATACTTGTATTTAATAGTTGAATAAATGTAGCCGGGCTCAGTAGAGCTGCACTGTATGAGGAGCTCGATGGCTCGTAACAGGTGAAGATGCCTTTAAAGCTCAGCGCTGTGACAAATGGGTTTCTCTGAGCTCAGCTGCTTTATAGAGGAGGAGGGGGACCTCTGCTCAGAATCCCCTAAGTAGCTCCCGGGACTGGATCTGGAAGGGTTGGAGAGATAGAGTGAACTAACAGGGCACTTAGCCGCTATCTGTGGCTAAACAAGGCTTCTCCAGGACGTCTGAGGGGAGCTCAGGCCGCCGCTCATCCTCTGAGGGGCTCAGGCCTCTCCAGACATGACCAGGCCTCCTGCCTCCTGCTCCTGCCTCCTGCCTCCTGCCTCCTGCCTCCTGCCTCCTGCCTCCTGCCTCCTGCCTCCTGCCTCCTGCCTCCTGCCTCCTGCCTCCTGCCTCCTGCCTCCTGCCTCCTGCCTCCTGCCTCCTGCCTCCTGCCTCTTGCCTCCTGCCTCTTGCCTCCTGCCTCCTGCCTCCTGCCTCCTGCCTCCTGCCTCCTGCCTCCTGCTGGGGCTCCACGGCACATATGCACCACAGTGATGGAGAGGAGGAGGCCGACAGAGGGCGGGAGACTGACGGTCGGAGATACTCGTCTTCTCCGGCAGCAAACCACTCAAGACATACAATGAAATCAAGCTCAAGTCCAGTCGTGACCTGGCAGACCTGGAGGTCAACCGACTACTGGGATTGTGTGTCGGAGCCGCCCAGTGATGCAAAAGTCCTGGCTCGTCTTTCAGGTGGGCCTCATAGTGGCTTATGCTTCCTCCCCCCCCCTATATTCCTCCTATAATAAATATATATAAATTTGACATAATCGTAATATATAAGTGATAAAATAGACGATAAAATATAATAAATTTGAATAAAATAAACATATAATATCTAATTTAGAGACTAAAATACTTGATAAAACCAAGATAATTCCAGTTTAAGAGTCGTAACAGAAAAAAATAGACTAAAAGACAAAAAGACATTTACTTGCACTTAAGTAGTTTTCGTTGGGGTATTGCAACTTTACCTCAGAGGTGTGTTAACGTGAGTTCGCCAGCAGAGGGCGGCATTAGCTCAGTATTTGCAGTCCTTATATAGAGAACAAGAGCAGCAGCAGTTTCTTTTCATGCCCCTGATCAGAAGCTGTTAAAACCCAATAAACACTAACTTGTAATATTTCCTTGTACCTGTAAAAACGGCAGCTCTTCACTAATCAACCTTTGCAGTGAAACACCCCCGGCTTCACTGGAAACCTCATTAAATATTAAAGTGGGGGATAACGCCACCTTCCTGCAGAGGCTGTTGTGATTGCAGCATCACTGATGAACTTAGCTCGTATAGGAAAGTGTGATATTAAAAACCAAAACTAGGGTGTAAATTTATCCCGGTGATTCTCCAGGTGACGTCCCTCCTCACCTCCACGTCACTTTGCAGGCTCTAATGAGGCCGGCTGCTTGTGGAGCTGCCCCATAAGAGCAACTGAATCCTGCTGGTCTAAGTTTGTAGGACGCTTCTATAGTTTCCTCTCGAGAGGCAGCAGCTGAGCAGCTCCTGTTACACCGAGGCCTTCCGCTGGCGTCACTCCATCGGCCGCTGGCAGCTCTAATTAATTCTGTTTAATTACGATTCTAGTAAACCCAGGACTGACTTTGGTTACTGGTTGTTTTTCATCATTGTTTAATTGACACCAGCTCGGTGCTCACTCTGAAAACCACCACAGTTACTGGTTACCTGTGGTTAAAGGTGAATCCCATCAGGTTGGACTCAGAAAGTGGCAAGAGGTCCAGACACCAACACCAGATGGAGGCGGCTCTTGGCGAGTAAAGTACTGAAGTTTGATGCTGATGATTTAAGACATTTATAGGCACATAAGTATGAGATGAACTCAAACATGGATTACAGTTTACATGTTTTCTTTTATGGAGAAATCCCTTGAAAATATTTGTTCTTATAGGTTGGTAAAGACCCTGATTTTTCCTCTTGTGACCATGAGGTCGACATGTGAGCTTCTGTTTGAACAGTGCGCACAAGGTTTGCGTAGGAAAACCTCAGTGTAGTGGATTTCATCTTCCTCTCAGATTAAATGATCTTTCCTTCACCTTTCATTCGGCTCAGTGGCTGCAGACTGTGTCCACTCATTTGTGCCAAAAGTTGTTTGTGACCTTGATCCGTCAGCTGTCTCTCAAATTAGATCAGATACTGTTACTAGTTGGCGAATTTGTGTGTTGTGCTTGGAAGAACTGATGATATGCGATGCAGGTGGTAGAGATCTTCGTGGCAGGGATTCCACACGAACAATACTTCTCCTGTTCTATTGCATCTCAAAGGTTTTCTACTGGATTCACATGGGAAGCCACAGAAGTTTATTAAACTGGGTCAAGACCATGACTGATTAGTATCAAGAGCCCAAAACGTGGCAAGAAGATATACCCCATCCCATTTCACCACCAGCAACCTGGACTGTTAACACACTGCAGGTTGGGCCCATGGATTCATGCCTCTGCAGCCAAACTCTCAGCCGACCATCTGGAGCCTCGGCAGGAATCTACATGTCTCTGACCAGGCTACGTTGTTCAGTGTTGGTGAGTCTGGGTCCAGCACAGCCTCGGAAGTGGCCCAAGGTTGTCTCAAGAGCTCCATTAAGAGCTTGTCCAAAGATGACTTTCAACTTTGCATGTAAAGAAATAACCTTGTTGTTGTCTGCGTGTGTGTGAGTGCATGCATCTCTGAGCTGTATGCATCCAAGGTTTACATTACACAGCACAGGTATCTATCCTGTAAACCCCCCCTCCACTGCTCAGGCAGCTGCACATATCCAGTTCTCCCACTGGGGATGGGATTCTTGCAAGGCTACCGACTAACTCCCACTAATGCCTTGCCAGTGGAGGAAGCGTGATGGGAAATCCCACTGAGGAGTGTGACCCGGCAGCTCTGCTCTCTGGCGGCCTCAGCCTCCTCACACGGGTGACGGATGAGGGAGAAGCTGAGCAGGAGGAGAAAGTGAAAACAACGAGACTTCAAACAGGGAAAATCCTTTTTGAAGAGGCCGATGTGAAGAAGTTGGCACCTGTGTGTGTTTTGTGTGAGTGTGTGTGTGTGTGTGTGTTACACTGAGCCAAGGGATGATCCATCCAGCGATAGGGGTCGGACACGTTACCACGGCAACCTTGGCTCCTGATCAACCCCCCCCCCCCCCCCCCCCCAACAGATCGGCTGGTGGAGCTGGCACAGAATGAGAGTGAGTGAGCGAGAGACTGATCGGAGGAGAGGGGCGGGGGGGTGAGATGGCTTCACTTGGCTGGAGAGTGTCCAGAGGTTTTGACAACAGCACAATAATGAACAGGAGGAGTGAGAGGGGCCCGAGGGATAACCTCTTAATGGTTAGGGCCGTCTGAAGCCATCAACCCGTCGTGAACTGACAACACTCTCACATGTGCACGGGGACATGCACACGCATTAAAAAAACATGGAAATTCCAGGTGGAGTGAAAGGGACACAAACTGACCCTGACCATGGTGGTGATGTAGGTGTAAGTCACACATACAGATTTATGCACAGATAGATCCACATCATAAAAGACGAAAAACATTACATCAAGAGGGAGCAGTTTATTAACAGGCTTTCTGCAAATTAAATATTTTATCATCTATGGAAAACCGATTTTTACCTTCCTTACTTTACTATTCTCCTCTCATCCACATGTAAACAGCATTTTAACTCATCATTAACAAAATTACTAATAAAAAACTGTTTACTCAAAACAATGCTGAAAATCCTCTTATCTTTCCCATAAGGATCTCCATACCACCTGGCATCTGTGTCCCTCGTGTCCGTCCTGGGAGAGGGATCCTCACACGTGGCTCTCTGAGGCTTCTACCCTCTTTTTACCCTGTTCAACTTTTTTTATTGTAATTTTTTCCTATCTTTTGTTGAGGGTTAAGATCAGAGGACGTTAAAGCCCTTCGAGACAAATTGTGACTTGTGGAGATGGTCTATACTAGAAATAGAATTTGATTGATTGATTGATGGTTAATAAAGTGCTTCTTCTTCTTCTTCTTCTTCTCCTTCTTCTTCTTCTTAATATTATCAACAAACCAGCTGGTTGGGGAGACACAATGTTTTCCAGACATCTCATTAGTGGAGATGCCTTCTCAATGTTGATGACCTCCGTGCTCCTTGCTCTTTCTTTGCTCCATCTCCTAAAAGTGGTCCTCAGAGAAACCAAAATGGACACACATCTTTAGGAAGGCAGCTCCCACAAAAACAACGGTTTCCTTTGAGTGAGTCCAATCGTCTTTTTCCTCAGGTTTGACGGAGACCTTTGTTGTGTCTTCACTGCAGAGCTTGAAGGCTCCACAAACACAACAGGCTCACTTTCACTCAGCTTCTCTTCTTGTGCAGTTTTGTCCATTTCTCCATTTCTCTCTGTGGTTTCTTATCCACAGTGAACTAGGACGACGCAGTAGAGCCTGGAGCTTCATCCTTAGCCTGAGGAACTTCAGAGGGTTTCATTCCTAAGAATGACTTTTTTCTTCTTCAACATGAGGGAAATCCTAGGGGACATCTTCTCTTCTTTTGCCATGACCTCCATCTGGTTATAGTTGGAATTCATGACCCACATGGCTGTTACCACCTCAAGATCCTGGCCGATAACCTTGAAGAGCTCACACAGGCTCTCCAGAGACTCAGCATCTTGCTTATTTATAAGTCCCTTGATGCAGCTGTGCATGACAGCCTGGCTCAGAATATATGTCCTATAGAGCTCCCCCATGAGCTGAATGGTGCTCACTGAGCGGCTGAATGTTGTCTCCTTCTTCCCATTGAGGTCATTACAAGATGCTGTTCACTCTGCATGGCAGTGCTCAACAAGCAGAGTTTGGATGTTGACAACAACTGTTGGATTAGCTGTGGATGGGACTTGGACCTGCAAAGGAGAAAACCACAAAGAAACATTGTTTAGTCAATTTCAACTCACATTCCTTTGTAAACATAGTGATATTAATATAAATATATATGTACAGTGTAAAAGGAGGAAGCACATTTTGGCAAAGAGTCCAGAGCAGTTAGGTCTGACCATCGCCTTCTCAAAGGTGAGGTTCACCACCTCCTTCAGACTCTCCTCAGTGGACAGGTGCAGTGTCTTCAGCTGTGTGATCGAACCCTGAAGAGGTTCAGGAGTCAGCTCACTGAGGACACTTTCAACAAATCTCGGCCTCTTGAACTGCGTGTGTGGCTGCTCCGGCTCGGCTTGAGTACATACCGTTTTGCTTCTCAGGAGAGCTCTCACAGGCAGCACAGACATAGCAGGCTTCTTTACATCCAGACTTCTCTGGAAGGTGTTTTCTTCTTGCAGATCTAGCAAAAACATCAACGGCATTGTGTTCTTTTCTTCCATTGTCACGTTGTTTGGGTTTAAATGAATAGAACTTGACCGTGTGTTATGTGCAAGTAAACCAAGTAAATTACGCATACCAAGAAAAGTAAGCAAAATGGAAGTTGGCTGTAAAAGCAAAGTCAAATACCTCAAGTGAGGACTGAGCATCTTTTTAAGGTATTTCTAGCCCATAGGAGGGTAGATAGCTAGATGGGTAGGTAGGTTGGTGGGTAGTTAGATAGACAGATAGATAGGGAGGGAGGGAGGGAGGGAGGGAGGGAGATAGATAGATAGATAGATAGATAGATAGATAGATAGATAGATAGATAGATAGATAGATAGACAGATAGATAGATAGATAGATAGATAGATAGATAGATAGATAGATAGATAGATAGATAGATAGATAGATAGATAGGTAGGTAGGTAGGTAGAGCTTCGATATCTTAGATACATTTGCCTGTCACTGCTTTGATCTGGGTTATTTGATCTGGCTTTCCTTTCTTTGATCCCTGTTAATTCTAGCAAAGGTGGGGTGTGTGGGGGTGGGGGCATAATATGAATTTGAAAATAAATAAAGGGAATTGAGCGTTCTTCAGAAGTTTGAAGAAGAAGAAGAAGAAGAAGAAGAAGAAGAAGAAGAAGAAGAAGAAGAAGAAGAAGAAGAAGAAGAAGAAGAAGTAGAAGAAGAAGAAGACACAGTCGATGTCTGTAAAGCACCTTGGTGTTGGTTGACTACCGCGAATAAACTGAACAAAGACGAAGAACAAGAAGAAGTAGAAATAAAAAGTGATCTATATTATGAAAGGATTGTTGGTTTGATTTACTATAATTCATGGGCTCATCAGCCGGTACACAGCTTTCTTTAGACGCTGGTTGTAAAAGTCCCTAAATGATTGAAAAATTATAAATAAATGAAAACTTTTTCCTATACAAAGTGAGCTTTGTGCGGCCATACAGGCACACACACAAAGAGATGCACACACATACACACTACACTGAGTCAGAATCACTTCCCTTTGGCACCTCGAGTGGACCAACAAAGAGACAGGGACATGTGCAGCGTGATACGTCTCTGGGATGACACCTCTCTGTGGCGATGAGCTGTGCAGTCACAGGCGTTTAGCTGTGATGGCGACACTGACGGAAGACAAAGCCCCGCGTCCACAGACAGCCACTGGCGATATCTCGGGGTGACACGTGGGTTATCGCTGACACGCCAACACTGCGTCCCCAGCGCGTAGTTCCCATGAACCGCAGAGCTCCCTAAAGATAGCAAGACAGGCAGATGAGGAAAGGTGAGACATTTATCTGTGGAAGGGGCCAGCTGTGGAAAAAGTCTGGGACAAAACACGGATGAGTGACTGCCCTGACAACAATAAGACACAGCATGACTTTCATGTTATTCTTCATCTGTTTGTTACCTGAACTCTACCTGCCTCCTTTCCTGACACTTTGGTTGTGTATTCATGCAGTTGTGATCATTCTGATGGTGGACAGGCCTTGAACCATTTTCTTGTCCTGGCTTTAAGTCAGAGCTGGAGTTCAGGAGCCAACGAAAACAAAACCAGACACAAATAGACGTGGGGAGAAAGGAGAGGGTCATTCCTGGGTGTAGGCAGCCATTCGCCCCGGAGTGATCTGTGGATTAGGGGCCAAGGCCCGGCCGCCCGATACTAAATTGCTCCACATACTGAACAGATTAAGCTAAAAATGAATGGAGCAACAGAGCTGATAGTCAGGCTTATGGGGGGATATTCTCATTTCAAAAACACTCCCAGCAGCAGGAGCAGCAACAGTGAGGGGGCTTCAGGCTGATGCACGGAAGGGAAGTTATTTTCTCACAAAGGCACACGCTAATAGGGCTGGTATGGGTGTGAACACTGTCCTAGCATCATCATTATCACTATATCAAAGAGAGGGTCTGGGTGTGGATCAAACTGAACCATGAAGCGGATCGTTTGCAGTGTGAAAACAAAAGACAACAAATGCATGCTGGTTCTACTGGATGTATTTGAATCATGTACACACTACGTGGGTATTCATTTTTGCCTCGGGGCAACAGTGTGCCATAAACTGTAAAAGCCACAAGACAAATGAGGAGTAATTGTGTGAAAATAATTCATCAGAGTTTCTATAATATATTCTTAGGTTTATTGTTTGGGGAGTTTTTGTGTTACTAATGCACACAGTTATACGAGCAGGTGTTGTCTCCCTTACACTTGACAAAATGCCATCCGTGCAGCACACATGTATCTAGAGGTGTGTGAAACCTGCAGAGTGGCTCTGAAGAAGCTTGCAGCAGAGGGATATCCAGATGCTCCAGATACAATCAGGCACATTTAAATATTCATACCCTCAAACACACATGCTGCGTGTCCCTCTCTGAAGCCATGAATGAGCTGATGTTGAGTGGATTTGGCTGCACAGGGTTTATTTAATGACTGCTGCAGAGGCAATAGTGCACTGAGCCACTCCCCTGGGCTAGGGTCAGAGAAAATACCTGGTAGTAATAGAGATCCTTCACAACTACCAGGGGAAATCACTACTGATTTGTCGGTGGCCGTGTTGGGGCTCTTACACTCACAAAAGCAGGAGAATGAACCCCTTGTTGGCCCTGAGCTTTAAATCCTGTGTGAGGGGAAAGTGGACCGGGGCTATTTTAACAGCATGTGTGAACTCTGCACGACGACTTCACAGTGGAAGCTGGAGGCAGGATTATGCGTTGATGTGTTGGTCGGAGAGAGAAGTTTTCATTTGACTAAACATCTGAGGAGTTGGTGGGAATTCCGGACGGTTCAGCACGACGGCTGTTTGCTGTGAAGAGGTCTTGAACCCTGGTCCAGACTCACAACATGCAGACCTGAATCTGGACCTGCTCGCTGAAAGAGTGACAGTTTGTCACCGGCTGACAGTGTTTGGGAGTCTACCTAATTAGCAAGGCTCAAGGCAAGGTTAGACTCCACACTAATAACCATTTTTCTTCCTCCAATACTTCATAATGATGCGGATGATCCCAAAGGGCAACGCTGTAATCACTCATCTGCTGACTCGGCTCGAATTATAAAGAGACTGCTGCAGCTCTATCCCTTTTTCAACTTGGCCATGTCCCACGACAGCCCACAGAGAAACATCCATCCCGGCTCAAACCGAGACGCTGCTACAGACACACTTATTTGTTTTTACCCCTCGTGCCCAACTCACAAAAAAACAATAAAATATGTTAAATTTAACAAAAACTTGCTGCCAATAAGTTGATTTCCCTGCAGGGGAAAATGCACCCGCTGCCATTTCTTATGTTGGCTTCACATTGGTGACGTTTTCTCACACTATCCAATAATGAAGCCAAAATCACACGGATACGATCTTGAGCTTTTATTTGATCACACTTATATTTCTAGAACTCAGCAAATAAAAAGTTATATATAACAATTGATGGTCAGAAAACGTATAGTTAATGATTTGATTCAACTTTAAATCACTGGAAACAAACTAAAATGAAATCACGTGCATCACCCGAACACAACAGAAATACTTAAAAGTAATTTGCAGATAATCATTATTTTCGGAGATATGCAAAAGTAGATGCTCACACCTTCCTGGTTCCACACACTACTTGAATATCTCCTGCCAGATGCTACTGGCAAGGAAGCTCAGTGGTTTATGGGAGCCGACGCCTATAAACCGATAAAACTGTATTTACTTTCCATTTATCTGGAACATCACTTATCTGTTTAATGCCTCTTATGAAACTGGCTTGTGAGTCACGGTAAGAGAAGGAAATTAGTTTTTATTCATAAGGTGCTGTTATGGGTGTAATGAATTATTAAGTGAAACTTAAGCAATGTAAACTGCCTTCACAGGGGGATTCTGGTGTAAAGCCGGCAGATTTGGGATCAGATCAGAGGAGATATTTGCTGTGTTATGAGTTCAGCTGTTTGTTTTGAGTGAGTGAGAGAAAGACGGAGACACGGGGAGGGGGAGCAAGAAGAGAGGGATAATTGTTTTAACATAGCAACATGGCTGCAGGTACACAAAGGCTAACATGTCTAAAGCAAATGCAGGAATCTGTATGTTATCCAGTGGATGGATGGATGGATGGAGATAGATAGACAGATAGATAGATAGATAGATAGATAGATAGATAGATAGATAGTAAGTGTCACTGAGCAGGGCACTAATCCTGACCTGCCCCCTGTATAAGTGAGTGTGTCGATCTGATCTCAGCACCATGGTCAGCTCCTCCTCCTCCTCCTCCTCCTCCTGTCTCACTTCCTGCTCTGTGATGAAGAGTCAACTATAAAAAGCTGAGGCCTGAGGCTACGGAAGACATTTAGGACATGTCCGTCCAACAGACCCGTGGCCGGGGGGGGCTCACCGGTAATGAGACTCGTGATACACCTGAGCTGCTCTGACGTCTCTCAGCAGCACCACAGGGTGTGTGACTCAGTAAGACTCACAGGTGTGAAGTTATCAGTCATCGGTGTGTCACGTTAATGTTTTATTATCCAGAGTCGACATTTCTCACCTACACTGTTGTTCTGCTCCTTTGGATTCTTTAAATGCAAATCCTAATATGTGGACCCCTGCCTGTGTTTTTACACGGTGGCCCTGAAGTGCAAACCACAAAAAGCAAGTCCAGTTCCAAGCTGTGTGTGATGGGGCTAATTAAAGTGGTGAATAGATAACACAGTAATAAAACTGCGCGTAAATGTGCCTGCGCATGGCACAAAACAGGGAGTGGTAAAGTAACGCGTTACAGTAATCCAATACCCAGCATGCCCTGTCTCCTCCTCCTTCTCAGACACCACCCACCTACACACATGCACACGCACGCCCCTACGTCCACGTGCACGGCGCTTTCGAGGAGCGATGCTGAAGCGGCGAAGCGACGACTCTTCTGCGCGCACGGCTGCAGCTCCACGTCTGAAGGGGGAAGCGGCTGCGATGCGCTCCGGCGGGGACAAGTTGGAATAAAGGGGGAGAAACGGCTCCGGTCCGACGGGGGAGAGAGGGAGGTTTTCCCCGCTGACAAGCATGACTGACTGGTGACAAAGGAACCGGGGACCCCCCCTTTGCATGGCTGCGCCTGGCACCCGCTAGAACTTGGTGTCATTTTTGTATTTGGAGAGGCTCGTTTTCCCGTGCGCAGCCAAATATTTCCATCCGTCCCTGTGTTTTTCTTCTGGAGGAGCACCATGCCGGTCCGGAGGGGTCATGTTGCGCCACAAAACACCTTCCTGGGAGTAATTATTCGTAAATTCGAGGGACAAAGTGAGTAGCTCTCCTGCGCTCTTTGTGTCTCTCCTGCTGCATCCTCACATCACTTCTCAGCCAGGAAACCACCTCAGGCTCGCTCCCTCACAACCACGCGCACAACGCTTAGATTTCTTATTAGAAATTGCACGTCAGAGGTGCATGGAAGTCTTTAGAAGTAGAATTAACCTGCCACCTTATCTAACACCTGCTTTATCTCATATGAAAGCTGCTTATAAGAAACAATTAAGGGTTAAATTACTGTAATATCTTATCCCATAATTTACCTTAAACCCCTGATTTTGGTGAATGCAAAATGATCAGTTGTGATGAATAGTGCCACCTATTCAATTTATTTTCTTATTCGTCTTATTCAATATAAATATATTGATTTAAGTTATTTTAATCTTTCGTAGTAAGTTTCTATCAGTTGTGCCTTGAATCTGTGTTTTACATCTTTCTTTAGATTTTATTGTTTTGAATAAAATGTCAAAGAAGAACCCCCCCCCCACACTCATGTAAAGTAACATTTTCTTTTGCTTTCTTAAAGTATCTATCGGAAGTATTTTGTTACTGGGCAACCTCTCAAATGTAATTTCTTATTTGCAAGATTAAATTACTTTATACCTTTACATTTTCCAGTTGTGTGAATGTTTCATAGATAATTTGCATTGTCCTGGAAACCTGGTGGCAGCAAAATCATCAGTTTTGCCATAAAATCTGTGTTTTACATCTTTCTTTATAATTTATTATGTTCTATAAAGTTCACCCTCCTCATAGGAATTATTTATGCACAGTACATCTCGTAAAGTTTAATTTTTTATTCACCAGAGGAGTTTAGAGCCACTCTTAAGGCATCTAATCGAGGATAATCCCATTTAAACCCATTACACAAACCCACTGCACTTGTTATATTTGGTGATCTTTTAATTTTTCCCTCTTATTGTGTTGGTTTTAATGTGTGACATCATATAACCAGTGATTCCCGAAAGTAAATGAGTCCTGTGTATGTGATCCTCTGCTTCCATTCTCCCCTCAGACAAGAAATTCCTCATAGCCAATGCCCGGGTGCAGAACTGCGCCATCATCTACTGTAATGACGGCTTCTGTGAGATGACGGGCTTCTCCCGGCCGGACGTCATGCAGAAGCCGTGCACGTGCGACTTCCTGCACGGCCAGTTGACCAGCCGGCACTCTGTGGCCCAAGTGGCCCAGGCGCTGCTGGGCTCCGAGGAGCGCAAGGTGGAGATCACCTACCACCGAAAGGATGGTGAGTGGCAAAGTGTGAGAGTGTGTGTGTGGGGGGGGGCCTCAGGTGGCAGGAACAAGCACATGACATCAGGGGGATGCAGTCTTGGTTTAAATAACACGCTGTCTGAACTCCTGCCGCTCTTTCACCCCCTCTTTAAAACGTAATCATCCTGTTTGGCTCTGTTTTGCACCTTTTGCCTTGTGACACACTGCGAGTCCTGCAGACCCATCTGCATAAGTGACTTTTACGTTGTGTCTTCACACTCTGGATGCACATGAGCCAATTCTTAGTCCCTTGCTCTATCTGGAACATTTTGCTGGAGCAAATCACAGAGTGCACCCATTTGGAACCCCGGGGCCGTGGGGGAGCAGCTGTGATGGTTTCCTCAGCAGTGAAGTCCAGTTCTGAAGTGATGCACGGCTGAGGAAGATGTTCATTAGCCTGCGCTGGATAGGATGTAGCTCACTTCCCTAAAGAATAACGTGAAGCTAGTGTTCATCGTCTCTAGGAAGAAACCTGACACGTTCCTGTGACTGTGTTTCGTTTGGATCATCTCCTGCCTTCCGCATGCTGCTGATGCATATTGCATGCAGATGATGACTCGGTATGACAGCTGCTTTGGTTTTTGATGAGTTACGAGCAGAGCTGCAGAGTGAAAGTTTAAATCCGTCACATCAGCTGTGCAGGTTGAGGCAGAGTTCGTGTTGTGACCTCTGACAAAGGCATATGTATTCAGACAAGCCTCCTTGCATAATGTTCAAGGCAGTTATGATGGCAGATATGAGGATTAATGGTTTTATAACCACATGTGCTTTGTGGTGTGTGGTGTAGGACCACAGAGGAGATAAGCCATCAGGTTTTATTGTGTTTAATGACTAGTGACACTGCCTGTGTGTGTGTGTGTGTGTGTGTGTGTGTGTGTGCGTGCGTGTGTGTGTGTGTAAAATCAACGACACTTAAATATTGCTTTGTATCTGTGGGGGTCAAACGTATTTCTCCTAACAGACGTGGTCGTAGGTAATGAGACAAGGTGCTGTCTGTCTGATTCATGTTATAAAAGCTATGGATCAATGATTATTAAAGATTTTTATGTCCACTCGACTGAATATGAGCACAAACGCAGTTGAGACATTCTGGAGCATTTAAGCAAGATGGTGTCATTCTGAAAATAACAGCTTTGCACATTTTAGATGTTGTTGGCTGTTTTAGGATTTCTTATTTATAGGAAATATTCTATATTTAAATGTAGTAGCTTTGTAGTAACATTTTCAGGACTGATTTTGTTGTTAAGATATAAACATTTAACTCTAGTGTCTAAGTTTAAGATCATCTTTAACCGGATACAGTTTGGGATGAGCACAGGATGCATCATTAAAATCAGATTTTGTTTTGTTGCCTTTAATCATTAGTAGAGGCCGTGCACCATTTGATGGATTCCTTCCTCCATCTCAATTCTCATTTCTCCGCCAAGTCTCGTGTGAGTTGGAGGTGAGTCACGGTTGATGATGAAGGAGGAAGAGCGTCAAGTTCCACTGAAATCCAACATTTGGACAGTTTGACAACACACACGGAATCTGTGAAGAAGTCTGTGCCTCCACGATGTGCAGCGCCAGCAGCACGGTAGTTACAGCAACTGCTAAATGTGTGAGGTTACAAAAGTGTAACTGCAGACGGGGGAACAGGGAAGAAGAGCTGATTCAAGGAGAAAAGAAATCCACGCCGGGGTTTGTTATCTTTAGACATTTTTGCACTACAAAGCCTGTTTGTGAGATCAAATGTTCTTCAGAAGCCGAAATAAATGAGATGCGCGCTGAGCTCCGGGAAAACAAATGATAGGAAGTGAACATTTTTTAATTGGTTGATGATTTTCAGTCTGCGCGAGAGGAACCAGGGAAATAAAATGAAACAATCTGTTCCACGTGGAGTTACATGGTGTGGAATGAGATCAGGGGGAGTCACACTGCATTGCAATAGGGGTGAATTATAGTAGTTGCCTTATGTATGCATCAGATTGTCGGCACTGCTCTGAGATCTGAATTGGATCGAGCTCGTTGATGGAAACGCATATCCCTCGTGTGAATGTGTGTGTGTGTGTGTGTCTGTGTGTGAGTGTGTGCGTGTGTGTGTGTTTGACTGATTCAAACTCATGCAGGCATAGAAAACCCAGAGGGAGCCCAGTGAAATAGATTGGGTTGAAAACGGCTCGTGGTTACAAATGATGGTATCCCTGGAGTCATAGATTTGGGGGGGGGGTCAAAGGTGGAGGAGAGAGTGAGATAAAGTTGCAGAGAAGAAGAAGAAGCAGAGTGCAGATGCCTGCTCATGTTTTAAGGTGAAACGTCGTGTTTGAGTATTTGTCCCCCAAGACGTCAATATACCGTTGTTGATATCGTCTCTACTGGACTTTAGACGAGCCTGATGGTCCAGTGCGATACAGATGAGATCCTGTCCCAGTACGGCTTCTTCATGTTCCTCACAAGAAGACACTTTACTCAAATACCACATTTTATACTTAATAAAGTAAAATAAATAAAGTCATAATTTAATGAGAACAAAAAGTCATAATATTAGAAGTAGAAAGTGGTAATACTCTGCCGTAAATACTTGGATATATATACCAGAGGGAAATAGTACATTAACCAGAGAGGGACAGTACATTAGTTTGTTATGTAGTGAGATAATACTACCATTATATATTTTGACCGTGCGGGAACTTTCTAAAAAGTTTTTTCGTTGTTTCTGAAGAAATGTAGCTGAAACACCTTCAAGACACATTCTCTAAATCGTCTGTGATTAAAAAGCAGCGTGCAGGGACCATTAGTGAACAAGAACATAATGTTGTGTTGAAACCTTGTGGGGATGTTTGTGGAGCTAATTAAGCAAACATGTTGTTTTTAGGCTTTAAGGAACACGGCACAAACTTCAGGAGGAGACACACTCTCAGTTCTTTTGCGATTTGAATGGAGGACATTTATTTTTAATGGAGTCTATTTTACTGCGCGACTCGCCATCCATCGAAAGCCGTCAAGAATTTAAGTACTTGACCATAACGGGCCTGATGCCTCTCCAGGCTCTCGTATTGTGAGCGGAGCCAAGCTTGGGCGGGGACGTTCAGTCTGCATTGATCCGCTGAGCAAACAGCATTAATGAGGACACGAATACTTTCATGTTGCATTGATCTTCAAAACCGGTGAATCGCAGAGGGGAAATCAATGGCGGCCGAACGCCCTGCCTCCGCTGGCTGACCCTTGGAGACTCGGGATAAAAGAGCCTTAGGGCTTCTGACTGTCAGCCCCTGCGGTGGGGGAAAAGGCCTCATTACCATTCTGTATCCTGTGTCTTTAATTACCTCAGTGTTTCCTCTCACCTGACTCGGAGCTTCTCCAGGGAAGGTCATACACCTGTTTTAACCGAGAACACTGCTCCGGTGATCTGCTTTCTGCCACAAGCCAGCGTGGCTGTTATGTACACCACACTGCAGGTCAGGCTTTGACCTGAAAGGATGTTTACACTCCTTGTAATCATCGAAACCAGAGACGAATACATGTGGGATCTTAACATCCTGGTGTGTAACTGGATATCAGACACGGGTGTAACTATTTATAAACTGTACAATAATCAATAGACGAAGGAGGCAGCTCCAGTGGAAAAGACTCAAAATGTGCTGCATGGTTATTTTGAACAAAACGTTTAACGGAAACAATGCAGGAGGAAAACTAGGAGCAAAACAACAAGAGATTTACTCTGATTAAAAATTTAGAAGCAGCCATTTAAGAAACAGTTTTATTTTAACTTCTTCTGTCCTTTCCCCCTTAGCCAACACACACACACACACACACACACACACACACACACACACACACACACACACACACACAAGACACACACACTCAGCTCTCAATCCCTATCTCTGAAGTCCTGTATTGGAATTCCAGGGGAAATGTGGTTGTGGGAAGCTGATTGCTCCCGTCGCTCCTCCCTCCGTCAGCCCACTGGGGGTTTGTGTGAGGCAATCTCCTTCCTTTTTAATCCTATGACCCGGGGTCTTCATAAACGCATCGCCCGCCGTCCTTTACAGTCCGTGAAGGAGTTTCCGGCTTGTCAGCACAATCGCTGAGCGCACTCCTAATGCTTTATGATTCGCGACTTCGCTAAATCTCTGGTCCTTTATCCGTCCGGTGCCCATATCTCCACGACCTCTGCTGGAGAAGTTTCTGTCGTTAAAAAAGAAAAGAGCTGCTGTGCTTGTGACATTCAGATGCTGAGCTGTTTACTGAACCACTTTCCTCAGACTGCATCTATCCTCTCTGACATCACTGTGACAGATGTCGTTTTTTAGTAGAAATGCAAAGAGAAAGTATTTTTATCACAGTGTTCATTTAGGCCTAAATAGCTTAAGGCTAAACTGTTAATAATGTGAGGTCTGGTTATGTATTTGATGATAACCCAGAGATATTATATGAACTGTGCCTCTTTTTAACTCAGGCAACACTGGGAAAGACAAACCGATGTGTTTCTCTATCATCATCCCACACAGTCATGCATTTGTTTCCATTTGAGACCAACGAGTAACAAAAAAAAAAGTGACTTCATGAAAGAAACAGAGAATATGGCATTCATCGTTACACATACAATAATGCAGTGTGTGAGGGAGGGAGTGTGTGGGTGGGGTGTGATGGGTTCTAGAAGCATGAAGACTCATAAAGAAGCAAGTAAACATTTATAGGACAAATGTACAAATATATTTAGAACAGATAAGTGTATTTATAAGCCTTCAAAACCTTTACCATGTTAATCTTATGAACGTCTTTATTCAGCCTGCTACTCCTGCAGACGTGTGTTCCATGATTCTACTCTCTTTGTGCCAATTGATCCTGTAGACTGAGGAGTTTAATCCAAACTTACGACGGGACGTCCATACAGAGCATAATCTGCTTAAACTGCAATTAGGAGCCAAAGGAGAAGACCTAAAACCCTCCTCTCGATTTAATTCAGTGACTAAGTGGCTCTGTTGTGTGGCCCCACAGTAAATCCTGGAGAGCTGTGCCAGATGATGGTTTCAGAATTTATTTCCCTCTGGCAAGGTCTTGTAAAGAAACCCCCCCCCGTGGTTGTTACCACTGTGTGAATGCTAATGCTTCACTATGTAATTAGACAGTGAAACAGCCTTGAACAGTTTGATGTGCACGGTGGAGATGATCTGTTCTCCTAACACAACAAGCTGTCCACCTGTCTCACATCGCATTCTGCTCAGTGCTGCTACTAACAGTCCATGTGTCCTAATCGACAGCCTCTTACTCGCTAAGACTCGCCGTCAGCGCTGCAGATAAATCGCTGATTAAGCATTTAAATCCTCGTCTTAAGTGAAAATGAAGACCTCTAACCAGCCCGGCGTTTATTTACTCAGCAACACTCCATTTATCTGCGTTCAGATATTCAAACTGAATAATTACAGTGTCCTGCTTTTCCACGATAAAGAGCAGAATCTAGAAATCCCTGAGCTCCGTGCGCAGCTAGTCGCTCGCAAGCAGCAAGTACGATGGGAAATGTCACGCTATAAATAGATTAATGTTGAGCTTCACTGACGCTCGCTGAGATTATTACCTTGTTTCCTTCTTGTCTTTAAAATATCACTGCTCACTGTCAGAAATATATAAAATAATTTAGCTCAACTAGTAGAGTTAATTAGATTCATTACCCATTTACGTGTTTAGTTATTTCACTAACAACATTTTTGTTATCAATAACCCTGAAGATTATTCACTATATTTATTTTAGATTGAGACAAGTGACGACAAAGCAGCAAATCAGAACATTTTGAACAGGCGATGCTGTGAGGACGACACCGGGGACAATAAGTGTAGATATCGGTTATACAGCACTTTCAAACAGATGTGACGGATCCAGGCCAATAGAAACCAGTTTAAAGTGTCTTTATGGTGGACATTATTCTGGCAGCATATGCCGCCCTTTGCTTTGTGGGCATCTCTGAAGAATAACAAGCAACTAGTCAATGAGGCTGTATCGCCTCGGAGCAAGCTGCACATGATAACTGATGATGATATGACTTTGGTTGTTCGCCTGGAGGGACCTGAGTTCAATGGAACGAAGCTATGTGTGCAAAACCAACTCTGGTAGATCCAGCGCTGTGCAAACTAGATAAGCTCTCACGTTCTCAGGCTCGGCTCAGGTGGCACAAAGTGACCGGTGTGCAAAAGTGAGAGAGAAGACGTAAATGAGACGGAGGGATGGAGAGGATTTGACAAGTTTAAAGTTTGACAATTGTCTCTGAGGGATGAACTGTGTGAAGAGGCATCAATCCCCTATCTTCTACCTTCTGTCTTCTGTCTTGTCTTCAATCTTCTATCTTCTATCTTCTATCTTCTATCTTCTGTCTTCTGTCTTCTATCTTCTGTCTTCTGTCTTCTATCTTCTATCTTCCATCTTCCATCTTCCATCTTCCATCTTCCATCTTCCATCTTCCATCTTCCATCTTCCATCTTCCATCTTCCATCGTCCATCTTCCATCTTCCATCTTCCATCTTCTATCCTCTATCTTCTGTCTTCTTGGAGTTCAGTCCAGTTCGTTCTCCTCGGCTCTCACAAGACAGAGAGCAGCAGAGTAATGAGCCGCCCGTCCTCCACTCTCGATCTAAAGTGACAGGGACAGATTTGTGTTGTGGGGAAGCGTTCGATTTCCTCTACAGCGTTCAGGCCGTACAGAAGATCTCATTTATTCTCAGTCTCTCCGATCGAGCGGCTGCACAACCGCTGGTTTAGAGGAGCCCTTCTAAACTTTAGATGGTTTAAAGCCAAACTACTCAGTAAACACTCCTGCTGTGCTCCTCCAGTCACGTGTTAACACACCTCACTATCGCAACCTGCACATTTCCTCCTCTGAACTACTCAGATGAATTTCCTCCTGTCAGTCAACACCCTGGTGTGCGGCACAGCACCGTGTTTGCCTGGCAACTGCTGACTGAGCCATTATGTAGCATCGCGGCTCCGAAATTCCTCCTGGCTCGTCGGCCTGTGAGCTGGAAGCTGGAAGCTGGAAGCTGGAGGCTGGAAGCTGGAGAACAGCAGAGGACGGGGACCCGGCTGCACGATCCAGAAACTCAGAGGCAGAGTGAGAGTCAGTGGGTTGGACTCGGTGACACAGAATCTCATGCACTGATTCTTAATGCTGGGAAATACTCAAGGAGGGTTTGGCTGCCATTTCTTTTTAAGACTCATTCCTACAATCACTATGTTCAGTCTGGTCTCTTTATTACATATTACTATTATAATATTTGACTATGTTTGTATTATTCTATTTATTGTATTTAATGTTATTGTTTCTTTAAATCTAATATCCTTGTTTTCCTATCATTCTTTATTTATATGAGCTTTTGTATAATTTTTATAGATGTACAGTACATTTTCACTATATATGCTATAATTTATCTCAATATTATAGATATCCTTCATCAATATATATATTTTTAGGCAATGTGTAGTGCTTACATACTCTCTATATACATGTACATACATATTTGTGTATACATGCAGAGATGTGTGCACATTTATTGCATACACACTAATAAAATAGGTCTCATAGTTTTTCTCGTTTACATCTTTCCCACTGGAGTTAGTAGATTTATCGAGTTGTAAAGAATAAAGCAGCTGCCTTTGCCTTTAATAAGAATAACGGTCGCGTCCCCAGACAGATAAATGCTTTTCTGCTCCATTTTTACCTGCTTGTCCTGAAACTCATGACACCTCCCACTTAATTTGTACGAAGGTCCCTGGGATCAATAACCCATTCCTTCATTCTTTAAAGTCTCAGATCTTGACGTAGGTTTCTCCCAGAAGGTCGTTGTGACGAGTTGAGGCCGCACTCACTAAAGGTCCTCGTGAGATCCCAAGACTCTTTTGTGTCCTCGGAACAAAACGTAGACAGATTGAATTGTCTCAACACTTTGAGACAGGGGAGAGATTCTAGACTGAAACTGGAGATAGAGCGTTGATGTGCAATAACTGCAAATTCCATCTCATCGACACCTCCCCAGGTATTTGGGTTATTTACCTTTTAAGGCGTCTTTTTTCGTCCTATAGAGATGATTTATCTTTTACTTTCATACTCGCACTCTAACGATAAGCAGATGAAACATTTGAATGCACGTTGCCCATGTATCTGTCTGATATGCAATATTTATTCCAGCACATACACCAGTGTAACCTCACCTTCCACTAATGAAATCTGTTTTACAGTTTAAAGGCCCGGTGCCAATGGATGAATGTGGGTCATGTTGGATCAATGGATTTTACACACACACACACACACACACACACACACACACACACACACACACACACACACACACACACACACACAGCAGCATTATTTGATACCACAAACAGAGAGTAAACAGTGTGACAGCCCCCTTCCCCCAACCTGCTCAAACACCTCACTCCACAGCTCCCTCCTCCCCCTCGTCTCTCCTCATTCCTGACTTATTTAGGGTCCTGCTCAGCCGCACACCCTCCAGGCACGTGCGACACCATGAGACCAGGAGAAATGATGAGCTCAGCATGAGCAAGAGAACACTACTTTTCTCAGATTATGCAGATTTTTCTCTTTAACGTGAAGAAACCCCGGCGTCAGAGAGCCTCACGCGACGTGCAGCTAAAAGGTTAATTCAGAAACGTGTTGACTCAGCCCCCTCCCCAGTCAACCACTCATCACATCCCAGTCAGTGTGTGATTTCAATCCGTGACCCCCCCCCCGCTTGGCTCCCATTCACAGATTGGATGTGTGGAGATCACATCTGTGAATGAGCAGCCATTCATTATTCCCCCTCCCCTCTGCCTCGCTCACTCACCACATCACCTACTGGCCTGATTTCATTCATGTGGGCATCACTTGACTTTTGGTCCAGTATTAGTTTTGATATTATATCTGCACATGATGCAAATAAACGACACAACATAGGGGATCATTTAGAGCAGAATGTTGACGCACCCGACTTATCCCATTAAGCGTGACATGGTTTAACGGATAAATGATAGAGATAAAAACCGTGTTCCCAGGAACTGATGTGTGTGAGTGTGTGAAAGTTGGTGCAGCTTGGTTGATCCTAAACTGGATGGAGGATGAAATTGCTCTTCTCCTCCTACTAATGCTTCAAAGTGTGACGCTCTCAACCACACGCATTCCGGTTGGTTAGATGTGTCCATGTCAGAAACCAAATCTTGGAAAAATGGTCCGAAAAAAACATAAAAACCTTTTCTGAGGGTTTGATTTGTCTTCCACTTTTCAAAGGTTTCCCCCAAACCTTTAAATGAGCTGCAGTGTATTTGTCTCCCTCTGGCAGAGGCTTGTCCAGTCCGTGCTGCTGGATCCTTCTCAGTTTGACAGAAGTAATTTATGTGTTGCAGCCCAGCCGGATCACAGAGGTGAGAGGAGCCGGAGCCTGTCGAGCTTTTGTAGAGTTGTTTCATCCCGGAGTTATCGTAGTTACGTTGGCTCGTATATGTCAAACCCTCTTGTCAGCTTATGTCTGTTTGCATTTACACTCTGCAAAATATTGGCACGTGTCGGTTACTGCAAGGGAAAAGTATTCATGTTATGAGAGTTCACAGCTTCAGTGGAAATCTCTGGTATCAAGCCTGACGTGTTTTGAAGCAAATGTATTCCTCCAAGATGAGATCAGAAATACAGCTGCTCAGATACCAATGAAAACATGTAGTATTTCGACAACATAGGCCACAAGATGCAAAATAACTGAGGACTAGACCCAGTTTGCACAGCAAGTTGGAACAAAAGCTTCACATGTTCACTAAATGTTCAAACAAACTGAATCTGACGCAGTGGATTTTTCCATTTACGCTCCTCAGGGGGGTTGCAACTTGTTTACAAATACAAAAACATGGCAGCAAATTTGCAACCGAGAGAGTAAAGCATGAATATGAAGCACATCCCCAAAAATCAAGGACAAAGTTGAACTGAGACTAAATCATCTGTATTCAGCTCGAGACTCATTCTCTGTATCCAGAGGACAGACAAAGCTTTGGTTTGCATTTAAAGTATTTGTTTCATATTTATTTATATTTGAATTGTTTGACAGCGGCGTCGGCCTTTATCACCAAAAGCTCTCGAATCTCTCTTGAATTGTTGGAGTTTGGCCTCTGGGCGTTCTGAAATGAACAAACCTCTCTGTTGTGACCTCCTGGTTACGACGCAGTCTCTCGACCCCCCCCCCCCCCCCCCCCCCCCCCCCCCGACGCGCTGCCACTGATGATATTGTAACCCCGGGGATGAGGTAGCACTCTCCCTTCTGGATTAGAGAGTCGACATCAGAGCTAAATAGCTCAGAGTACAACTGCATGTTCCCAGGGGGAGAAGGGGAAGGGATCACATTCCCCTGGAATGGTGGAGAGGAACATAAGCCTTCCTCCCTCTGGAAGGTCATTTTTTCACTTTGATAAGCTTTTCCCGTTGATTAAAGAGAAAGACGATAAATAAGCATAAGAGTAGATTTTTTGAATTGCAAACAAGTACTTCACCTTATTTCCAAGATTCTGCAGGAAATTAAGTGATTTACTCGTGTAAACGTTTTTTTTGAAGTCGTGCAATATGCAATATGATGAACTGCAATATGATTTTAGCATAAAAATATGGAAATGCCTCTGATACTGCCGGGTTGGGCCTGGTTGAGAATGCAAATCTATGTACAAATCCGATACTGCGTTGGTGAAATGTTTTAGTTTCACTCTGATAAATCTCTATGTCTTTGTCGCTCCAGAACAGCAGGTGTTCTTCACTGTCCCACAAGCAAACAGCAACGTCAGCTGCATTTTACAGACAGTGGCTGCACTTCTACAGCTATGTAAAGGAAGTAATTGTTGTTTTGTCCTATATTTATTTATTTGTGTCATGACTGTCAAACTATATAACAAATGAAGAATTCATTCTCTGGCTCCAAGTGGCAAAATGGCATCATTTGTATGCAGGATATTTGGGCTTCATTTCTGTCCAGTGGGAGGAAGTAGAGACATGTCGTCCATCTTTATATAAAGTGTGTATAAAACTGTACTGAGAGCTGTCCACTTGTCATTGGATCAACCTGGACAGATGTTAGAACCAGGTCTGAACAGGGCCAGAGAGAAACATGGAGCTCCCTGCTGCTGGAGGCTCATCTCACATCAGTGTCACTCACATTACACACACACACACACACACACACACACAAACACCTAATGATGTGCACGCACACACTCCGTGTCTATTGGGCCAGGGGGGGAAGAGCACCGGCTGCATTTTAAAATGATTTTGACTGCGATATTCTTGGCAGCGTTTTCTCCAAATGATGGTTATCAAAATTCCCACATGCAACTATCCAACAATCACTGTCAGACACAAGCAGGCAGCAGATGTTGGTCCTTCTTGCTCTGTGTGTGTGTGTGTGTGTGTGTGTGTGTGTGTAATGAATCACATTAACTGATCGATGTGTACGTGTGCGTCTCAGCTCCCCGCCCGCGGTGGACACACGTTAAGCTGCATTGTCTTAATTATTGATAGTGGAAATAGAATCGAATGAAATTTCCATCTTGTTGAAACTAAAACTCGTCTCACTGCGCTGCCTATGAGCATGAAGCCCTGCACTCAGTAATGTTTGCTTAATTATTTAGGTATCTTCAGTCTGCCAAGCGTAGCTGTAATAACATATGATAACAAAGCAGAACTTAGGGAACAAGTTAATGCCAAACTAGGTTTTTACTTGTTTCAGGAATTATTTTTAAAAACAGCTTCCTGTCCCAGGAGCTACAGTGTTTCTCATCTCAGAGCCATCACTGAGTGAAATGAAATGAAACTGAGAATAAAACGGGGAAAACATCACCTTGGCCACAGAACAGCGCTGAGCTCTCAAGCTTAAAATGAGACCCCGCTGACACAACCCTGATGGAGTGTGTTTAATATAAGTTGAAGGAAATAATGGAGAGTTGGCCGGCTGAGTCAGGTGAGGTGAGAATGGTGTGTGTGTGTGTGTGTGTCTTTGGGTGTGTGTTGGATCGCTCTGTTAAATGAAGACAGAAGGAGCAGTTGGTCAGTTGATCCGTCCTCATGTGAAACAACAGTGTCGCCGCCGTCCGTCCAAAAGCTCAAGGTCAAATCTGCAGAAGAAATTGCCACGATTGTGAATCTCAGGCTACAATCCATCTAACTGTTTTCATGATCCACACAACGATTTGGCCCTGCATCCGAATTTAACAGCACAACAGTGACATCGTTTCCAAACATCTCCGTTTTAGAGTCGATGCACGTGTCTCCATCTGTCTGCATGTACAACTGTGTTTACATCCAGGACTCGTGTCCCCAGGTGGCACAGTCATGGCTGCTGTTTATTGCAGAGACATATGGTCTAAGTGCCACCGGCACAAAGGTGACATTGTGTATGAAGACCTGCCTGTTTTAATCTTTTTATCAAAGTTAAAGCTCAATCCTCACAGTAGCAGAGTAGTGTTCAAAAGCAGCTTTGGTCGGGAAACATTAAAGCACCCCCCTCACCCTCACCCACCCTCACCCACACTCAGCATGTAATTTGGCGTATGCCGTGTATCCACCTGGCAGCAGTCATCCTGCCGAGCCATCTGTTCAGCCCCATTAATCCAGGTAGACAGTGAGGAAATGAAGCCGAGAGGAAAAAGTTTAAATCAATAAAAACCCACATTTCCACTCAGGCTTAAGGATTCGACTTTGACAAACCAGGACTGTGTATATATATAAAAGTATAGGATTAACTGCTTCTGCCCAAGGATTTTGTGATGTTTATATGGCCGTTTGACAGTTTTCTGTGTTTATCCCTTCACCTTCACCTTCACCTCGCCAAACTTGGAGATTCTCCGCCTCTTTCCCGAAACGCAAGTCAGCACTTTCCTCTATCCTCTAATCCTGTATCAGAGGATTAGAGACTAAAAAAAGCCTATCTTTCCTGTTTCAGCCCAATCATGACTGGAGCAGCACTGAGTCACGCTGCTTTTTCTAAAAACAGAAGAGGTCATTTGTATTTCTGAAGAAGCCGAGATGGCACCTGATGTTTCACATTAACTCAGCTTTGCTCTGCAGCTCAGTAAATATTCAGGTCAGAGACGCTCATGACTAAAGTTGTTTTAGTGCCTTTGAAAGGTGCATCTCTCATTACACTGGGAAACCAGCTCCATCGCCTCCTTATTAGATTCAGTTGGACAGAGAACATTCGGCTAATTAATGCTGCCCGCAGCCTTGTGAGTGTGTGTGTGTGTGTGTGTGTGTGTCTGTGTGTGGGGCTGCTGAGTTGAGATCCGTGAACCTCATTAGTGTGTGCGTGTGCCTGCGTGCATGTATGTGTGCATCGCTGTCTGTGTGCGACGGAGACATGTAAATGTTATTTCTGTTTGCGATAGTTTGTGTGTGTGTGTGTGTGTGCGTGTGTGTGTGTGGGTGTGTGTTTGTCTTTGACCCTCTGCTGGGGCGGGATACACAGACAGGCAGAAATTAGCATGAACCACAGCAGCAGCACCGAGGATCTGTTTGATCTGTCCACTTACAACACGTCCGGTGCCCTTTCTGCAGAGAGAGAGAGTGAGAGACAGAGAGAGAGAGAGAGAGAGAGAGAGAGTGTGAGCGAGGGATACAGTGAGAAAGATGGCAACAGAGAAAGAAAACAAATGAGAACCACAGTGTGCATTGAAGGAGGAAGAGAGGGGCGGACAGACAAAGACATGGAGAGAGAAAGAGTGACGGAGGCAGATAGTGAGTGAAAAGAAGTGAGGGATCATGGGAAATGGAGGGGATAGAACGGAAATAAATCACGTTAACACATTGATTTGACTTTGAATGAGTTTCATTCTGCTGCAGCTCATCACACTCATGTACATGATGCTCTATTGTCGTGTTTGACATGTTTTAAACTCCCTCAGACACAAGCTGCCACTTGGTCTGGTGACATGTCTATATTTAAAAGCTACATACATCCCTCTTTGACCCCTGTCGCATGATCTAAACATGCTCACAAGGCCACGCATGTGATTGAGGCTCACGAGCACTTCTCCTGACCTTCCTCTCTCGTTTCAAATTCAAATGTATTTGCATGACAGGATTTGAGCCATTGTTTCAAAGTAGAAACACGTGACATGTAAAAATCAGCATGCACACGAGCAGAACATCGATTCACTTTATGATGAACTACAGATGGTACTTTTTTTAAGCTAATCTCAGGAATGCATTTCTCATTCGTATCCATTTAAGGTTCCTGAGTATACACATCACACACATACACACACACAAACACACACACACAGCACCATCGAGCCTCCTCTCATTCTTGTGTACCCCCAAAAAGTCGTTCCGTTTTGCTTTCTGGAACATAATACTTAGCTCCTATGAATTATAAATGTCTATGGATTCCAAGTGGCTTATTTTTAGAGTGCACGCGTGCATGTTGCACGTGCACACGCGCAGACATGCACTGATTGCTTTACCAAGCTGGGCTGAGGTCCCCTTCTTATGCAAATGTTACACTGAACACAGTGTAGCATGTGTGTGTGTCGGACCTGTGTTTGTGAATGTGTACTTTGTGAGGCGATGTGTATGTGTGACTTCTTTACCTTTAGAGGTGGTTGTGTTGCATGTACACACACACACACACACACACGCAGCAGCAGTGAGGTTCAACCACAGGGAGACGTGATGGAGAATTCAGCCTCTCCTGAGCTCAAGCTGTTCTCTGTCTGTGTGTTGCACCTGCGAGCATCACTACAGGTCCCCGATGTTACTGTGTAATACAGGATACATTCAAATGTGTTGTATTATTCTGTATCTGAGTATTTTAACCTAACAAACCGGACATTTGTGCCGACTTTGTCTGAGTTTTCCACAAACACATAATAAAGAGGATGTCATTCAACTTGAGGATGATGTTTGCACCGGAGACAAATGAATGTAATATCTGACTCTGCACAGCGAGTGCTCACTTGTTTCCATGGAGACAGACACATTTGTGTTTTATTTGTATTTTTTTTTTACAACAGTGTTCCTTTTATGCAGCGCCCCCCCCCCCCCGACCCCCGTGCACTCGGACAGTTCCTGTAAACCACGACAGCAGAGGCCCCCTCCACTGTTCATCTTTTGCATATTGTCCCAGAAGACGGAGGAGGTGCGATGCAGCTTGCCCCTCGCCACCGAACTCCCTCGGACTGAAATGAATGTCTCCCTCCACTCACGGTGACACTGATGTACTATTAGGGGCAGCACTCTGCTTAGTCCAGCGGGATCCAGCTCCCTGATGCATAAATCAAACCCCGGAGTGGTGAACGGGGAAGCAGTCGGTTCGTTATAGGGTTTTTCAAGCCTGATGATACAAAACTGCCACGATAGAAATGTACAGTTGTATTCTTTGTGTGTGTTGTGTACACGTTTAGCGAGTGGAATCAGGGATG
The DNA here is from genome assembly GCF_947347685.1 of Pleuronectes platessa. NCBI lineage: Eukaryota > Metazoa > Chordata > Actinopteri > Pleuronectiformes > Pleuronectidae > Pleuronectes > Pleuronectes platessa. The sequence goes on from NC_070649.1 coordinate 2,600,064, forward strand.
CGGGTGTTTATGCAGCAGCGTGTCTGTGTCTCCCAGAAAAGAAACGCTGGAGGCTGGGAGCCTGCTGGGTGAACTATAAATAGCCTCCTGGTGACAGCAGGACTTAGAGACTAATGTGAGGGAGAGCATCTTCCACAGAGGTTAATTATTTAAAACTTCAAATGCGTTAAATTTTCTACATTAATAAACTTTATTATAGCATCTGTGCATTCCATTTACCAATAACTCTTTAATCACGGTTTAATCCAAAACTTACTTAGTTTCTACTTTGTCTCTAAAATCTTTTATTTGCAGCTCAGCGGCTGTGGCTCAGGAGGTCGAGTGGGTCGGCCACTTAACAGAAGGCCAGTGGTTTGATCTCCAGTCAGCAAATGCCCTAATGAACCCCAAAGCCCCTGGATGCTGTGCCGACATTGTGTGAATAGTGTATGAATGTGTGTGTGTGTCCTGTACTGTGAATTGATTTGTGCGCTTTCACCATTTACCTTGACAGTGCGTCTCCTCTGTCGCTTCTCTGTCGACCTCGTCTCCGTTGTTTGATGAATTAGGGACATTTAGTCACGAGGCACTAGCGGAGAGCAGGGTCGTGTTCAATTTGCCGTAGCAGCTCTAACTATTGAGGTTTGAGAGCATTTAATTATTTTTCCACCACGAGGCGGAGAAAGTTCAGGGAGGAAATAATGAGTGAGAAATATTCATGGCTAATTTAGTGTATTTATCAGGAATGATGAGTTTATATTGTGGATGTCTGTAAAGCAGGATGAGAGACAGTGGACACGTCGAGCTGGAGGAGGTCACATCTCAGTCGGACTGAAATAGAAAATCACTCTACTTATGCTCAAGTTTGCTATTGCCTGTGTAAAAACTCTGGAAATAGAAGTTAATATTGTAATAAATGATCCACTCAGGCTCATATCATGGGTGAAAGATCACCAAAGTTTAATGGATTCACTTCGGCGCAGGAGGCGAATGTTTTATTTGCGTCCTCGCTTGAAGCTGTCATGTTACTTTAGAGCTTCGATCAGGTTTAGGTGTTTTGTTTGGCTCAGAAAAAGGTTTTTAATCAGGCGCTGTCACGATTGATGGGGCTCGTAATGTCTGGATTTCATAACTATACTGCAGCGACTTTCATCAAACCCAAAACATAAAGTTTATCACCCGTTTCTAACTGTGAATTAAATTTCCTCCTGGTTAGGTTCAAACTTCCTGTGCGCCACCCACATCATCCCGGTGAAGAGCGAGGGGGGCGTGGTCATGATGTTCATCCTCAACTTCGATTACATCCTGGAGGAGGGCAGCAGCGACTCGCTGGAGAAACTCAACCACACCTCGCCGTCCAAAGCTGAGCAGCGTGAGTAAAGGACAAACACGGGCTCTGGAGAATGAGATGTGCTGCAAACCAATATGACATTTCCCAATTCCCCACTGTGTCGGTGTCGTACTCGTAGAGCGCATCCTCAGACGGTTGCATGTACTCGAGCTGAAGAAAGAGCAAGTCACATGTAGCAGGCATGACCTTCTACATGTAACCTTTCCATCATTATCATTGTTTGTTTCTTTACTCAATCCCCCAGTGTATGTTGAGGATTTGACACGACCTCACTATTCCTCTTTCATGCCATCCCATCTGCTTTAATTGATTCATTTCTTTGCCATCTCACTTTTGCAGCAGGATTCATGAACCGGGCTTGTGCGCTCGCCCCGACTTGGGGCAGTAATCTGGCGTGAAGCTGCAGGAACTTCCTGCCAGACAGCTCCTCTGGCATGTTGACGCCAGCGTTTAGGAGATGTGTTAGCCTGCCGTCATCTCAAAGGTCTGGCCCAATTATAGCTCATAGCATGCCAGGATGGCCTGATGAACTACTGGAGCAGGGCTGTGGAGCCACCCGCTTCCCAGAGCTGTCGGCGTAATAGCGTATAATGCCATTCCCCAGCGGTGCTCTTGAACATGCTCTTGATCCTTCCTCCCTCTTCATTGTCTCTGTCTTTCTCCCTTTTTTCCGTCAGTGACATATAAAGCAGGAGCACGGGGGAGCAGAGGTCAACTCACGATGGCTGTAATTGGATGAGGCTCTGAACAGGCTGATGCCTCATGGGGTGTGTGGTTAAAAGAGTTTGGAGACTTGTGTGTCGAGTGTTTAAGTGGGTGTTTTATGTGTGTGGTTGTGTGCACATCACACACAAGACTACTGTATACTCTCCTCCAAGGGAATTGTTCAGCTGTAGCATAAGGGCAATCCCCTGATGGAGCACTTCTCTATGAATCAAAGCCAATTCACATATCTGCATATTAACGTGGGAGTCCCTGCAAATTTAGAGGTGAGGTCCAGAGTTGTTAAGGAGGTCGAGTCTCATTACTGGACACCGTCTCTCTCTCTCTGCCTACACACAACCTCTGCCATCGCAGGACTCACCGGAGAGCGTTGGTATTTCATCACGTTCCTCCTCCCTCGGTGGATCCTGCAGACCTAGCCTTACACTTTCTACTTGCACTTGCTCAGCGCTCACAAACAAGGAACAGCTCTCGACTGTTGAGAAAGTCACAGACAGAGAAGCTGCTGCAGATGCAACTCAGTGAAACCCACAGTGTTTCTATTCTAAGGAGCAGCTGCCTGTGCACAGAGCCAGTCCATGATGCATGTGTTGCATTACCGCTGCTCCTTCTGGGGAATGAGCAGCTTGCATTAGGAGCTTCTTATCGATTGCTTTTCTTCCTTAAGGACGATTCATCCATTCTGAAACCGGCGAGGATTCTTTCATTTCGCTCTGAAGTCGCTGGGCTTTTAATTTATGGGCCTCGACTATGGCCTCAAGACTAATAGACAGAGAGAGAAGTGTAAAATGGTTTTACTGATTTCAGAGGAATATCAGGATATTAATGGCGATTCATTTATTTTATGAGTAGGGATGTCCTTAGCCGATATTGTACTAAGAATTTGATAAACTCTTTCGGTCTATAAATTAGTTTATGCTTGCCTTTCTTTCCTTTCTTGAACATGGATTTAATTGGATAAATGGATCAGAGCTTGAAACGCAACCTAGAAGCCTTTGTACACATCCAACAGTGAAGCTGAGCATCAGGAGGAAAGTCAGGGGCAGAATAGGCCTCGTACTAAAGGCAGACATTTGCATACATTAGCATGTTGTCCGCACAGCGATCCACTGAGTCAGAGTGATAACAACCACCGAGATGTGATTTTGAAAAGATCAGCGAAGCAGCGATCTGAGCGTTTACACCTAACCTGATTGAAACGGCTCAATTTCAGTCTGATGATGTGTCTCCGATCTGCAGTGATAGAAATACGACACCCGGAGTGAACGTGCTAAATCGTCTCTATTCTGCTCCTTTTCCAGCGTGATGTAAAGATGCACATTTAACTTTCAATCTATTCGCCTTTCTCTACTTATTGTTTATTACATCTTACATCTGTTTATCAAATTTACTTTTTTTCTAATCATCGACTGTTGTTTTTACAGAAGTTTTCCTGTGCTTTGGTTTTCTCAGTGTTAGAAATGGAAAAGCCAAATCCTCCACTAGCCGTCACCAACGTTTAAAAAGCCCAGGTAGAGAAGCTCTGGTGTAAAAAACAGTACAAAATAAAAAGTGGGAACAAGATCACATTGTTCGACACATGCAGGTGAACAATGTTATTGTCTCCAGTTCGATTCTAGTCGGGGACAATTATCCCACATTATTCCCCTGTCGTTTATCCTCAGCCCATGACTGTTTTCATAAAAGAAAATTGCAATCAAATCTACTCGGGCTTTATTGCAATCTTACTTTAATCACCCTTTAATTTTCTCTGGGTGTGAAACGAGTGCAGGGCAACGTGGGTAAACAGCAGAATTCTCCATGTTATTCTCCACTGGTGATGAGTAACAGAACTGGGAGCACTGGTAGACACTCCTCAGGGTGAAATAACATATTAACTGCATTGTTGCTTAAACATAAGCAAAAGCACAAGAATTAGAGATGCAGACAAAAGGACATGACAGGATGGAGGCCTATTGTTCTGGTCCCCTGACATCTGAATCACGCTCACAGTGCAGAGAGACATTTCTCTCCCGACAACAGGATCTGAGGGCCCAATTAATATTCAATGCAAATATTGCTCTCTGGTATCGTAGCAACAGGGGCCACTGAGCGTCCATTGGCTGCGTGAAGCTGCCGGTGAGTTTTTGCCGGTAAAGAACGAGAGGGCTGGAGAGGCACACATGTAAAATACACACACACACACACACTTACACAATGTAACAGCACTCGAAGGCTCAGTCCTTTCAAAGCCACAATTAAATAAAGCTACTTACCGTGTTCTCAGCGCCGTGGACGTGTGACTGAATTATGAGTTAATTAAAAAGAGATTTATGGCATCTGTTTATATGTCTGTTTATATCTCAGCACAGAGCGCCGAGCGTATCGATGCCCGCGAGCTGCCGTTCATTACTTTGTGAAAGTGGCATTTTAACAGCGTTTAAATCGAGCTGTCGGAAATGTGAAAAGCTGCAGAGCAGGATCAATTGATAGAAATACCAATATGGTCGAATTGCAGTGGTACAGAAAGAAAGGTCCTGGTTTGGTCGGGGGTCAGGGGCTGAAGACGATGACCAGTTAATCAGGGACGGTAGGTGTGAATGGGTGTTCGGCCCTGATCCTGCTTCCTCCCCTGACCCTCAAAGGATGAGCAGTAGAGATAATAGATGCTTCACTTCCTGTGTTGTTCATGTTGTTCAGTGACATTACTATGACAAAAAACTTTCGCCGTCACAAGAACACCAGTATAACTCTAATTCCATAAGATTAACGACTTGTTTCCATCGTCAAGGTTGAGCTGCAGCTTCAAATCCGGCTCTGAATCACCACTTAAAGGCAAATTATCTTCTCCGGCATCATCAGCATCTGACGAGAGACTTTATTTAAACACTCTACGCTGACTCAAACAGACGCAGAGCAATTTGCGGGAAATTACTTTCTTTCATTCTCATCCTAGTGGAAGCGGCAATAAGGAAGATAAAGATGCACGCTGCTCCCTGCTGAGCCTTAAACATTAATCCTGTTCTCTGGTTTACCTCCTGTTGTGTCTCTTAATACATCCTCGGCTGCTCCAGTCTTGGCAGAGATGCACAAATAAGCAAAAATGTGCTTTAATTTGCTTTAAATCCAAAAGGGGAGTGGCGATAAACTCAGGTTTTCCCTTGTTCAGCAGTGAGACTGTGACTGAGACTTGCATTCTCATATGTAAAGCATATGTTCCGGCAACTAAATGATTCACAACATGCAGGCCATGCTTTGCCGTCCATATGTGAGATGCTGTGAGCGTGAGAGACTCTCACATGACGTGTTATCAGATATTTTCAGATCATTCTAAATGTGCATGTTTGCAAACGGTACTTGTGTGTGTGTGCATGTTGCAAAGATCTCATGTGAACTCTTTCTTCACCTCATCCGAGGCAGCAGCATCATAAATATCACTTTGTCTCCTTCATCTCCCCAGGAACCATCAATCACTCAAATCTCAATGCCCAACTACCAGTATAATATTTCAGCAGATGTCCTCCTCTATAAATAATTGAAGTGATTTGAACCCGTGCCTGAGACGGAGTGGGCATTAGTGGTCTTTTCTTTTTTAAGATAGCTGCATTGGCAGGCTTTTCCCTGCTATTGGCAAACAAGTGAGAAATATCAGCGGGGACGTTGAGGACTGAAAGCAGGTTCTGGTGCGAGCGCACGAGGAAAGACACAACGCAGGGTCAGTGGGGGTTGTGTTGATCCCACGGGCTCATTAAACAACCTGCTGGTTGTGTGCTGTGCGAGCAAATGTAAAAATAATTGAGTGATTTAACAATCCTCAGAATGTATGTGACGTTCCCGAAGCGATAGATTCAGAGTGACACTTTTCTCTTCTCCTCCGTCAGGGAAAGGAAGATTCTTTCGCTTCCGTTTCCCGGCCCTACCTCTCCTGGGCCTCAGTAAGCAGTCCCTGCCCCAGGAAGACCCCGACGCCGTCCTGGTGGACTCCCCTCGCCACAGCGACGGCTCGGTGGCGACCCACGACTACCAGCTCCCCACCACCCGCGAGAGCTGCAGCCCCTCCTACGCTAATGACACCCGGGCCCTCATCGCCCCCAGCCACTGCTCCACCCCTGTGTCCGGGCCTTTGGACCACTCGTCGCCCAAGGGCCCCTGGGACAGGATGTACCAGGACCGGGCCATCACCCAGAACCAACACCTGAACCAGGAGGACACGTTTAACGCTGTCCCATCGATCCCAGGCCTCACGCCCACCGCCTCCAGAGAGAGCGTGTGCAGTATTCGCAGAGCCTCGTCCGAGCATGACATGGAAGGCTTTGGGGCCAACTCCAAGATGGCGTTCAGAGACAGACATGCCAGTGAAGGTAGGAAGCTGCTGCTACTCTGCCCCAGATGTTTGCTGTAAAACTAGCAAACAAACACCTCAACATTTTCTATTTTGGGGTTTTTAGTTTTATGAATGTTTAAAATCTTTAAAAAAATGATATTTTCGAGTCGTTTTACTCGAGAGCTGGGAGGAAAAGTTCCAGAAAACACTCGGAGCAACTGTCTCAAACATTGTGTTCTCACATATTCCTCATGACAAACACTCACTATATTAATAACCAAGCTCTGGGTTAATCCCAAAAATAGGAGATATGAGATGTGCCAGTCGATCAATCAGTTTTATGGTGATTTATCATCTGCAGCGTGTGTTATTGATCCAAATCGCTCATTAGCCTTTTGGCCCATCATAGCTTTCAGGGTAGAGGCGCCCGAGACGAGCCCAGAGTTCTCCAGGCCAATCAGTCCCCCCCCTTATCTGCAGTCATCATTCAAATAGCTCCTAGTGGCTGACACACTAATATATCTACTTCAGTGTAATGAATTGTATATGGGGACCGTGGTTAACTCCAGCCCCCATTTGTCACTATAAAACCAGAAATCCGTCTCTCATCCCCACTCCCCCCTTCTTCTCCCCCTCTGACGCCGTGTCGCTGCCGTCACAGACAACGGTCGCAACCTCAAAGGTAACGTGCTGCATCTGGGCGGGTGGAGTTTGAGATAAATACTCATGTGCTGCATAAAGCCTGCTTGCTGCATGACTTTCCCACATGACTGAGGTTTGTGTTGAATGCAAATGCCACATGACTGACAGTGTGTTTCTGCAAGTTCTCTGTGTGGAGCCTCAAACCGCAGGCACGGCACTAAACGGCTGAGTCTCGGTGCTCATGAGCTGCTGAGTCCACGCTCGCTGCCCAGGGGACGGCTCAGTAGAATCAAAGACACTGACCTCTGCACACGTCTGCATGAAGCAACGTATTAAAACCTCTCTCCTGGTTTCACTCATTGAGGAAATCAATGAGAATCTGAATGATACCTCCCACTGTCTGTAACCTGTTCTCCCTCCACCCCCTGCTCCCCGTGTCTGAGAGAATGAAAAGAGACTGTGTTGCTCACCCTCGTGTTTCTCCTCTAATTAAATGCGATGGAACTGTATTTTGTGCAGCATGTATTTCACTGTATGAATTCTCTCCAGACCGAACCTGCTCACTCTCTTGTTTAGTGACGCACTCGTGTTTAAATGTGATCAGAGTTCTACTGTAGCAGAGGCTGATGTGTTGAATTGTCACTTTTATGAATATTTGAATTCCCCGAGCTGCTGAAGTGCTGATGAATGTGAGAACTGAAGTCATTCCGTGTCGAGTCATCATACATCCGCAGGGAGAGAAATATCTTTTAATTTTGAATATTGTATGTACCTTTATATCAATATTTAAGTTCTTGATGACATCTTTTTAATAATTCTAGAATATTGTTTGTATGCATATTTGGAGAACTGTTCATCTTCAAACTGGCTGGGTTTATTTTTAAGGACCTGACTAAGTGCAGTGTTGAATCAGGTGTGATTTGGACTCACAGTACGTTCAGTATTAATACATTTTGCCAGATTTCCGAGTGTAGTCCAGGAGTGTGATGACTTAGCACGGAATAATCCAGTAATGTTTTTTGACCCTGCAATCCAAGCACCCTTCCATAAATCCACTTTTCCCCTCACCCCCTATGTCTTCTCTCTCCTGGTCTGCTAGTGTCTCGCTCCTGGATGGCTGGCGGTATGGCTTCAGCTTTTTTTGGGTTTTCTTTTCTAAGTTCTAATTAATTTTTACGACTGCGATGATTTTTCCTCACTGTGGCATGAATCGAGGCTGCGCATGCAATCTCTCATCCTCTGCTGTCTGATCCTCCGTCCTTGACTCTCAATCACCGTACTGTACTGTTGTGAATGTGTGTGTGTGTGGGGGGGGGGGGGGGGGGGGCCTTAATCAGCAATTCTCTCTTTTTCACTTTTGATCCCTCTCATCGGGCCACATGTGTAGTGTGTGTGAAGTGCTGTCAAGTATTGTTACGGTGTTGAATGCTTTCCCCAGAATCCACCAGGGCGTTAATGTCAGATTGTGTGAGGCCGTGAACTCTCCATTAGACGGATGGATGGTTTGACTAACTGTGTGAAGTTGCATTCTTTGATTGTGCGTTGAATCCACCCACTGTGTCAATCAGAGGATGTGGAGTTTATAGTGCAGCATCTGTGGGATCCTCCCTTTTCTCGTTTGGTTGAGGGCCGCTTCATTCTCACTATCCATGTCACGGGAAGACGACACAGTTCCCTGATCAAATCACGAGGCCTGTTAGATCCACAATAGCCCGACAACGCCAGGAGGCGCGGCGACTTTCAACAATGACACCCTCCCGCTGTCGCTTTCTCTTTCAGGCCCGCTGAGCCAGATCAAATCCAGCCTGCTCGGCTCCACCTCTGAGTCCAACATCAACAAGTACAGCACCATCAACAAGATCCCGCTCATCACGCTCAACTTCTCCGAGGCCAACAACGAGAAGAAGTGCCCCTCGTCGCCGTCCTCCGAGAAAACCATCATCGCCCCGAAAGTCAAGGACCGCACGCACAACGTCACAGACAAGGTCACGCAGGTAAAACGCACAATCTTATTTAAAAATCCCACAAAACAAACCAGCAAACTGCTGCTTTTGAATTATTCATCCAACCAATCATTTGTTAACCATCTGAAGTTTTGCAAACAGAACTTGGGAAACAGTGGAATGTTCAGAAGATCAGTCGCTGTCATCATAAACCATGCAGGATTGATTTGTAGCCTTTCCTACACACACACACACACACACACACACACACACACACACACACACACACACGCCCTGCCGTCTGTGAGCCTCAGGGTGATTAATTGAAACTTCAAGGGTCTGATACATGTAACAGCAGAGGTGTCTATCTCTTGTGGCAGGATACTCTTACCGATGCCAGACAGCATCCAGAGCTCGGGCCGTCATTCTAGAGTTACCGACAGGGTTAGAGGTCATTCTCACCTTCCCTGCTAGAGTGGAGAGAGACAGCCTCTGTAAGTTAATGTATCACCAGAGGTGGGCCCAAGCCGCCCAAACCACTGGTCAGGTAGAGGGCAGAAGGGGAGCCCTGCTCAAAGGCAGCGTCAGGTTAAGGCCTCGGACTTGAGCCAGCGGCAGAGACGGAGCCGACTGTGGTGACCTCTGCGTCCAGCGTTAAAGTCAAAGTTATGAAGCAGCACAGAGGGCCGGCTGCGTAATGTGCTTTTAATGGACTTTTGGCTCAGTAGACGACCTGAAAACCTGTCGGCGAGTAAAGTGTGTTTCGTTAAAGAGTGAGTGTGTGTGTGTGTGTGTGTGTGTGTGTGTGTGTGTGTGTGTGTGTGTGTGTGGGGCTGGCTGCAGTACAGTCATAACTCCTGCCTCCACCGTGTTGGCAGATGGGACATGGGCCAAAAGTAGTTGTTGTCACATTGATATGTGTCAGTTAAGTTTGGTTTAAAATACATAATGTGTAACAATTCTTTATTTAAATGTCTACAATTGACTTCACCTATGTTATATATTTTGTTGACTTTAACATGTTAGGTGTTTTGTTATCGTTTTAGTGGTTGAACGTTTAATTAGTTATGTGATGCTATAAAAAAGGGGTCAAACGTCATGATTGACAGCTGAGACTGACTCAGGATCAGTCGAGGCACGTGTAAGATGGCAGCGTTCGCAGCCGAGATATTTTGGGAAGTGAAGACGCGTCGTTGATCTTCATATAGAGTCTGTGTATATCACATTTCATTGTCAGATTCATGTTTACCAGTCACACCCCTGGTCTCCCACTAGGTGCACACTGTTAGGAATATTAAATATTAAACCAACAAACAGACACACAAGACATGGAGGGATGCCACAGATCTTCTGCTTCCTCTACACACTCGACTGCGGGGAACTCACAGCGACAGCAGATGTCTTGAAAGCAGCTCCGGACTCCACGGAGCTTATGTGAAGCCACGATCAATGCGCCTGAGCAGACACACACTCTCTCTCCCGGCCTCCCGGCTCCCACAGGCAGAGACTAGAGGGCTCACTCACCAAGAAGAAGCAGAAACACACTCGTACAGCTCGCACGCTGTTTCCTACATTTTCTCACGGCATGCGTCCCGAGCACTATTTTCAGTTTGGGTTTGGATTGAAACTGACTACGAATTAAACCGGTGATACCTAAGTCATATTTTAATGATGGTGGATTAACCACAGAAACATGGAACAACCCTCCGCTCATAAATAATACCCCGACAGTGCAGACCGAAACAGAACCAGCGGAGGGGAGAAAGCAAATGCTCGTTTGCATGTCGCCTGAAGCGCAGCCAAACAAAGGAACAAGCCGAGCCTCCTCTCACCGGGGACTTCATTTGAGCCAAGTGCACTTAGCTACAGTAGGTGTGCTAAATAATTAAGATGGAATCTTTTATTCAGAAACAGACTGTCATTCTGCCGTCAGCCGACTCCTCCCGGGCTCCCGAGCTGTAACATCAACACTCAAAGCTGCTGGTGTGGTACAGAGTTACTGTCTTGTTTGTATCATCACTGGTTATCATCACTGGTTATCATAATCTGCATGATAACGCTGCATTGTTATGGCGACATCTAATGGCCTTGAGGGAATTGCTTCAGACATACAAATGGAGAATTTCTTAAACTGATTAGATATCAGGGGTCAAAGGTCATGGTGACCTCATGTCAGGATAAATACAGACACTGGAACTGCAGTGGTCGCTGGAGACATTCAACTTGAAAACATTGAGGTAAATTTGTATGTGGTGTAATTTCCTCTTTGTACTTGTTCCTCTATCTTAAAAAGAAAAGTCCACAGTGATTTCACTTTGACTTGTGGTCATAATGAAACAAGCATTCAAATCGCCCGTCCTTAATAAAGTGGCAGCTCGATGAATAATAGAACACGTTCCCATTGTCTGAACTGTGGGTTTCTGATTGATTTCAGAGGTTATCCCATAGCGTTTGACCCGCAGCACCACTCAAAGGGTTTCTAATAACCAATCCAATTATTAACACTTGAGCCGTTATCTTGGGCATTAGATCTTCCCTCTGTAACCTCGGTCCTCCCCTCTCGCTGGTAATGGCGACTGGGCCACAGATAACGGGGACGTGTGATGCCAAACAGAGTCGTTCCAGGTCCCTTCTTTCTGTCACGTCCCCTCGCTTCTCACTGTCGCACGGTAATTGTCTCTCTGCCCTCGCAGCTCATGTTCTTTACCTCACAGCTACAATAATCAGCAGTGAGAGCTGCTTATTGAGGTGTCAGACACAGATGAATAGATGTGTCCTCCGCTCGCACCTTTAATTACTTCCGAGTCATTGGGGCTGTTATCCCAAATGGTCCGTGACTCTGCTATAATATTGATGTTAAAAGCCATGTGGGTATATATGACAACAGCAAAGACAGAGGTACTGATAGTGGCTGGGAGGGATTTTACTCTCATACACATTGTGATTTCATGGAGGCTGATTATTTATTTTATTTTACCTGAAATGGTTTAGTTTTCTGAAAGATTTCCAGATACTTTTTTTCCCCCAGGTGATCTTATACAGCTGTAATGTTTTTCTCAAGCTTATGAAATCCTGGTCCTGCTCCTGTGCAAAAAAATATTTAATGCATAGTAAAAGTTTTAAATGATTAGGCCAGAAGCAGGTTTTTCATCCTTCACTTACCACCTGAATGATTTATCTGCTGAGTAATCTGCACATGCATTAGCACTGTAGAGTAGGGACAGCATGTACAGTTGTAGTTCATCTCATGCATCCACATTAATCTACTCAGTGATATAATACTTGCAAGCATATATTGGACTGTATTTCCAGTTGGATGAGCTGGATCCATTAAAATGATCCAAACTCAAAACATAAGATTCAGTATCATTAATGTGAATTGAATATATTGAATGCCACAGTGTTAGAATCTATTTAACATTCTCTAAATGCCTGTATCCCTGAGGGAGAGACACAATGACTGTGTTGCTTTACACTTGAGTTGAATGAATTTTTTCTGACCTCCTGCTTTGGTAAATTCTCCGTCCTCCTCCTCAGGTTCTGTCTCTGGGCGCAGACGTTCTCCCCGAGTACAAGCTCCAGACGACACGCATCGACAAGTGGACCATCCTCCACTACAGCCCCTTCAAGGCCGTGTGGGACTGGCTCATCCTGCTGCTGGTCATCTACACGGCCATTTTCACGCCCTACTCCGCCGCCTTCCTCCTCAACGACATCGAGGAGCAGAGGAGGCGGGAGTGCGGCTACTCCTGCTCGCCGCTGAACGTGGTGGACCTGATTGTGGACATCATGTTCATCGTGGACATCCTCATCAACTTCAGGACCACTTACGTCAACATCAACGAGGAGGTGGTGAGCCACCCGGCCAAGATCGCCATCCACTACTTTAAAGGCTGGTTCCTCATAGACATGGTGGCCGCCATCCCCTTTGACCTGCTCATCTTCGGCTCAGGGTCAGATGAGGTGAGTGGGGGGGGCGGTCAGCTTATCAATCTGTCACATGCTCCTGACATTTCTCACGTTGGGACAGTTTCATGCACCTGATTCTACTTTTCAAACCCACAAACGTCTTTGTCACATTGCCCGTCTGCGTTGTTTCATGCCAGAGCTGCAGCCAATCCGTCCCTCCTGGGTTTCTCATGTGTCATGACAGCCACAACTCCGGCGGTCATATTTCTTTGAATGTTTACAGAACTAAACCAATCTGACGCTCGGCTGTCACATCTGCTTCCCTCCTCCCTCCCCAGACTGGAAGGCCTCGGGCGATCACAATCAGTTAAAACGGTCTCTGCCTCCCTCACCAATCTGGCTGCGAGAAACTATTTTGTCCGTGTTCATCTGAGGGAGTCGGCTGAGCGAGTTATCTAATGCTCAGTGAGAGAGAGAGAGAGAGGGGTTCAGAGAGTGCAGTTACAGAAGAGGAAATCAATCTGAGCATGAGCCCGAGCTACTGAACATCTACTGTACAGTCAGGGCCTATGACGGAGTAAAACAACCACTTCAAAGGGAAAACATAAAGTCCTACGGTTATCAGAGTTAAACCTCTAATATTCTTTATGTTCATTGTATTATCAGCTGTGTACATGTTGTATGTACTGAGAATAGAGTCGTTATATTACGAGGACAATAAGATGCAATTTTATCATTTCCAAGTCAAAATGTTAAATATTTTTCGGAGAATAAAATAGGAGAAAAAAAGACATGACGTTACAATAATTAAGTCACATAATTAGTTTTTACACTGAGGCAGAACCAAAACACATTGAGGAGAATCACACTACTTAATGTAAAATGTGTGAAGGGAGGATATGTGATATTAACACACACACACACACTGTTAATGTGTTGTCAGTGCGCTGGATTGCTGAGTCAGTGTTTAGGATGAGGTGTGTTTCTGAGAGGGAGTCCGTGGCTGCAGGCCTCCACTGACTGGCAGCTGGAGAGAAGGGAGCCGACAGCTGAGCGACACCGCGGCACCATGTATGTCCTCCTCACGCAGCCTGACGACCGGTGCGCTGACAGAACGTGTCCTCCCGTCACGGCTCACACTGACAAAAAAAATGTATTATTAGTTCCTTCCGTTCTCCAGAAGAAACTGAAAATAACACATCCATGTACAGTTTTAGCTCTTGTCTTTCAGGTGTTTTATTTTAGCCCTCTGTGCAGAGACGGGGACTATTTTTAGACCTGATTGCATGCACCTTTGTTGCCTGGAAACCGTCTTCGACAATGTTCAGATTTTTTCGCTTATTTGTTGATTTCATTAGAAACATAGCAGCTTTAAAATCTCCCTGGAGAGATTCGTTTTTCTGAGTCTCAGTCAGAGTTAAGCTGGCAGATGTAAACAAATGGCGCGGTGCTGAATTTGCCTGCGGAGGCCTTTGAGCCTCTCCGTCATTTTCATATCAGTATCCAGTTGAGGTTATTTGCCTTTTATTTTCAGACTCACATCACACAGTGGTCAAATGGGAGGTAATTGCAAATCCTGAAGATTTTGTTTCTGAACTAGAATTCAAATAAACACATGAAGCCTGGTTTCAGGTGTGAAGATGTCAAGGTTAATAATTGACACAGAGTCAGAAGTTTACATCCAAAGCTCTGGTGGTGTTTTAAAGCACCAGATGGCCTGAGGGATATTCAGTGGATGTGTTTAATACAGCTGGTTGCTAATTGGAGATTTAGCATCACTCCTCAGCTGAAAAACGCCTCCGACTTGCTGTGAGACCAGACTTTAATCAACACTACACTTTGTGGGCTGCGTTCAACATGGCGCTGCTGGTGCACGCTCGGAGCAGATCATTCAGGCCTCATCTTTCTCTGCGTATGATTTATTCACTGTTTTTGCGCGGCGGGGAGTGATGGCGGTGATTCAGGAGAGTTAATGGACCCGTCTTTCTCGCCTCCCTCCTGATTCATCTCCCTTCAAAATAATCCACTAGCCTCCCTCCAGCTTCCACTTTGAATAATCCACGTGGTGTTTACTCTCACCTGTACGTGAGGCGTAAATGAGCGTAGACGTGAGGAGGCAGAACTACAGTAAGTGTCTGCGGGTAATGATTTCCCTGAGGATATTAAGATAATTGTCAGGCGCGACAGGGAGTGGTACGACCTATTAGCGTTCCCGAAGTCTCACTTATTGTGTTTACAGATTGTACACCACTTAAAGATCAGGACTTAAGTCTTGGTTGCATGTCCCCCCCCAGTCCCTTACGTCCCTTGCATGGGCTGTGTGTTAGTTGAGTCCGGCTCGAAAACGGCAATGGGGGATTAAAGAAGGCGATGTGTGTGCACTGTACATTCTGAGGGGCTGCAAAAAAATCTTCTTGCAATCATCAGATTCAAAAGTGCCTCATCATCCTTCCAGTCCTTATTCCACTTCCTCTTAAAGCCCGATTTCCATGATTTCCCTAACCCTGAGCTGATTGTCCTCATGACACTCAGAGGAGACAACTTCTGGCAAACTCCCTCTGATTTCAGATTTTCGATTAGTAGGGATTTATTTAAAAATTAGAATATCACCTTTTTTTAAATGTGTATGATCTCGATTCTCAGCAAAGAACTGAAAGTCCTGATTCAGATTTTCCTTTCTTAGACCACCACTCTGATTGGTCTGCTGAAGACGGCCCGGCTCTTGCGGCTGGTGCGTGTCGCCCGCAAGTTGGACCGCTACTCCGAGTACGGCGCCGCTGTCCTCATGCTGCTCATGTGCATCTTCGCCCTCATCGCCCACTGGCTGGCCTGCATCTGGTACGCCATCGGCAACGTGGAGAAGCCGTACCTCGAGCACAAGATCGGATGGCTGGACAACCTGGGGGTGTCCATAGGTGACCTTTTATTTATCTTTTGATGCCAACAACATGACACACACATTTTGTAGTATTTTTAACATACTCTATTTATTTTTATTACTTGCAGGAAAAATGTACAACTACAGTGATCCCAGCTCAGGTCCCTCCATCAAAGATAAGTACGTCACAGCGCTCTATTTCACCTTCAGCAGTCTGACCAGTGTGGGCTTTGGGAACGTCTCCCCCAACACCAACTCTGAGAAGATCTTCTCCATCTGCGTCATGCTCATTGGATGTGAGTGAGCAGCTGAGTCACCCTCAGACAGTTATTATGATCCTGTCATCGCTGGAAATCAGGCTGCAGCACACACACTGTATTTCATGGAGAATCTTAAACTGATTTTAAAGATAAGCACTCTGATACAAGACATTTAGGATAACAAACTTTGTCCTCATCATATTTTACTTTGTGCATGCCCACTGTAGCTTTGTGTAATGAGCATGTGCCCAAAACAAAACCATTACATCGAGAAATTCCAGTTGATTGGAGAATTTATGATTTACTATCGCCACCTATTGGCTGGGCTTGTTTGTAGTCGTTTTTGTGTTCTCATCTGGACGGAGACATTTTGTAAAGCTAGGATCATGTGGGTGGGCTCACACTTGAGCCTGCAGATTGGTTTTATACAGTGACACCCCATAATACACAGTTAATTTAAGCCTTTGCTCTGCATCAGGAAGCAAATGCTGTATTTAGAATAAACAGAAGAAGATATTTTATTTGAGCAGCTTCAGCTTCCACAGCTCAACGCTCCACCTGTATGGCTTCTCTCCCAGCTCTAATGTACGCCAGCATCTTTGGGAACGTGTCCGCCATCATCCAGCGGTTGTACTCGGGCACAGCCAGGTATCACCTCCAGATGCTCCGGGTCAAAGAGTTCATCCGCTTCCACCAGATCCCCAACCCGCTGCGGCAGCGGCTGGAGGAGTACTTCCAACACGCCTGGACCTACACCAACGGCATCGACATGAATATGGTACGAGAGGAGGGTGTGTGTGTGTGTGTGTGTGTGTGTGTGTTTGATTTAGTCCAAGGCCGAGACTCATTTGTGTGATTTTTTTCGCCATATTTTAGTAAATATCTTGTCCCTGAATAATGCTCTTACCACATCGATGTAAAGTCATTTCCTCAGGATGATATTGTGTAATGCTCAGTCACAGTCGCCGCAGGTGAAATGAAAGTGGCAGTTGCTGCTCAAGTACCCAGTAACTGCAGCGTTTGTCATCATGATGCTGTTCTTATATAAGTTTGTCTTTTCCATGTCTGCCTCATGTCAAATGGAATGACCCCACCACTCTGGTAAGAGCAGGAGGTACATGTGTTAACACAACTAACATCCATATGTTGCTCAGTGGTAGATTTAGCTGTGCCTGACACTCGTAGTGGAATGCTCTAAGTTCTTAGCTTTAACACACAGAAGACAACACAAGTGTAATGTTGAGGTTTTTGTCATTATTGTCCCAAACATGCATGTTATTAAAGCTGCCGCACTCTTTTATCTGTTACACAACTTACTAGACATACAAAAACCCACACACACTGTAACCTGCTGCATCATAAATGGTTTTACCAGATTAACTTGCATGCCAAGGCACATTAACACTGAGTGTTGCCTGCAGGCCACAGTTATAGTCTATCAGTGGTAGACTTGCATGTGGCCCTGCCTCCAGGTACCTGTCTTTTGCATGAAATCTGTGTATTTAAACACAACCCAATGATGCTCATCTGCTACCAGAGACAGAGTGAATCATGCCTGTGAGAGTGGGCACAGCCGCGCCGGGCACTGCCAGGTTTCCCTCCCGGCGTGGGAGGCTTGGCTGCACGCTCCGCGCCGGCACCTGCGCTTGCCAAGTGTTGTTCAGTCTTTCCTTTCCAAATCTACTGATCGGCTTTTGTTCCGAGCAACAACGAATAAAAAGCCCGTCAGAGCCAGATAAACCAGATCAGTCTGCATTTCCTCTCTTGTCAGTAGCACATTGTATTTTATGTGTAAATGACAAAAGATGAAATAAGTGTTGTCTTGTCCCCCTTGTGTCATTGAAGCCCCCCCTCCCTGCCCTGGTGTCGTGTTAAAGTAAAGTGTTCCTTTACAGTCCGTTCTGTCCCTGCTCTCTATCTTTGTCTTTACGAGGGTAAGTGGATTACAAGTTGGATTCTCTTTATTGTATATTTTGATTGAACAGTCTCCCTGGCTAACTCGGATGGGTAGGAAAGCTCAATTTTAATATTTATTCCCATGATATTGAGGAATGTTTCAAGATTAATTATTATTTTTTCTCATGCACATTCCAGGTAATGGTTCGTAGAATAAAGGCAGTGAAACAAACCTGTCATTTATCTGCAGCTTCTCAGTCCCTAAGTGTTGTGTGTTGTCTGCTGAGTGGCTCAGTGAAAACATTAGCTCTGTGTTGGAGGGCGTTGCAGGCGTTTGTCTACTGCGGAAGGTTCTAGGTTTTGAGAAGAAGGAAAGAACACAAGTGGCAATTGTACCAAATTTCTACTCAATTTGACCTGCAACCAAACTGCACATAAAAAAATCGGCACATCCTCTCTGACAGCTTGTAAACGAGAATAAAAAACAACTTCTATATCTCATGTAATCATAACGTAACCATGTGCATTCCACACTCAGGTCCTGAAGGGTTTCCCCGAGTGCCTGCAGGCGGATATCTGCCTCCACCTCAACACAAACCTCCTCCAGGGCTGTAAGGCGTTCCGCGGGGCCACCAAGGGCTGCCTCCGGGCGCTGGCCATGCGGTTCAAGACCACCCACGCGCCCCCCGGAGACACCTTGGTCCACAGTGGAGACGTGCTCACCGCGCTTTACTTTGTCTCGCGTGGCTCCATCGAAATCCTAAAAGATGACGTGGTGGTGGCCATCCTTGGTGGGTCTATACTCTCCACCTCCATAACATCATTATCATTCTCTTCTCAAGCTCTGGGTCTACTCAGGAAATATCTCTGTTGAACAATAAAATTAAATGTCATGTCTGAAAACCTTCTACTGGACATAGATATGTTTAAAAGGCTGTTGGATACCAGGTCAGAGGAAAGAGAGAATGCCATGCATTACCCTTGTACAAAAACCAACCAACTTCAAAAGCCACCACAGATACTCGTGTCGTCCCAGCCCGAGTTCACCTAGACGGGGGCGGGCCAGTGAAGTGAGGACTCTGTGCTGGTGTGATATGTCTGGGTTGGCAGCTGAGATCCCTGTTGGGCACGTTGTAATAACTTACTTCAAAGAACAGTGTGATTGCTGCCTCGCAGTCGTGCCAGAGAAGAAGGCGGAGGACGGAGAAGCGTGGGGGAGGACACATGGTGGGACGAGAGTAACACGGGATACGTGTCGATGAGAAAAAAAGGAGAACATGATTTCTTTCAAATAGATAGATGACAATGGAAGCACAGGGAGAGCTGAGCGAGTGGGTGGGGTAGAAGTATAAGAGAGAAAAGAGGCAGATTAAGGGATTGGAGAGTTCCGTGGGGTTTGTCCTGCACCGCTTCTCTCCTTCCTCCTCCTCCTCCTCCTCCCCCCCCCACAGGTGAATCCCACAGAGGCTATTGTTTTCCATTTTAACGACTGTTTTCCGTGCAGCCGATTAACCTCTGATGAAGAGCGCTGACACACTAGGGTCACGATTAGCAAGAGGGTGAACTTGTAGGTCATGTACAGTTACGACTCAGCAACATTTTCTCCGCTACAGCGGGAGAAACTGCTGATGGCTCCATTTCTCTCGTTTCTACGCCGCGTGAACATGTATTACATTCCAGTGCACCGTGCATGACAAGTGCATGCTGGGACTCCCAGGAGCCAATGAAAATGTTAAGGAGGTGGAAACAGGCAGTGAGCAAGGAAATGACAAATGTTCTGTTCTACCAGCAAATCAAATACACACCAGTAGTTGAACTTCTCCTTATATATAGTGTATAGAAGGGTATATAGTAATATATAGAAATATCAGGAATAAATCATATAAACAGACAATTTAAATGATTAATTTATCATCAGAATAGAAAAATATAGAGATATGTACATAATATACACATTTAATTACATATTGAATATTTTAGTAGTTCTTACATTTGATAATATAATAGCAGTTTTCAAGCAGATACCCCACAAACTGTGAATGTAACGCCCTGTAGCCTCTTTTCTTCCCCACACTGAACCTGTGCTCCCTCTGCAGGTAAGAACGATATCTTCGGCGAGATGATCCACCTGTTCGCCAAGCCGGGGAAATCCTGCGCCGACGTGCGGGCGCTGAGCTACTGCGACCTCCACACCATCCAGAGGGAGGAGATCCTCGAGGTGCTGGACATGTACCCGGAGTTCGCCGACCACTTCCTCACTAACCTTGAGCTGACCTTTGACCTCCGGGACGAAACCACCAAGGTAATTACCCCACAGGTCCTGGCACAGATCCCGGTCCCCAAGATACTGCGATGACGGAGGCAGTGAAATGGATTCAAGGCTTTTATGCAGTACTTCTGCCATTTAAGTTAGAGCAGTAATTTTGTTATTAATTCTCCTCAGTGCCTCAGTGTATCTGTGGTTGTGGGAATAAAAGCACCAGGCTAATTGAGACATTTTGAATGTGGACGTTACAGACGGGATGATTCAGGCTGTAATTCTGATCAACTGAGTGCAGTGGAAACATGTGCAAGGCCTGTGACAGTTATTTTATTTATATTTTAAAGGAGAGCGGGATGGGAACTTAGCCTTTTGTTAATCATTCAGACGATTGGAAAGAGGAGAGGGAGACACAAGATGGTTCGAATAGGATTACATCGAAAAAGAGGAGAAACTTGATGCACCGACAAGAGAGGAAGTCGTTTATAACCTGTAGTTTAAGAATGGAAAACTCTTTCTTACTGCAAGCAGCCACTACTCATCTTATTCTTGCTAAATTCAGTGAAACATCTGCACATGGAGGAGGCTGCATTTATGACCTATATTAAGATGCTTTAATTATATATTCTCTTTTTTTACAGACATCACACCCACAAGCAGCTGAGTCCAACATGGATGAAATGAAGTGTGGCAGACAAGCGTCCTACAAAAGGAAGTCGTCCACAGGTCAGACATCACCAAGTGCTTTTAAATCAGAAAGTGCTTTTACAATTAAAATCCTGCACGCGTGTGTCATAACATCTCGGCCCCTTTAAACCTTCAGTAGAAAAGTGATTCCAATTTATATCTGTGCAAAGACGTTGGGTCATGACTTCATGCTAATTGGAGACAGGCTTTTTTAAATGTGAATATGTTCTTCTGACAGTAAGATGGTAATGTAATTATTTCATTATAATTTTTTTTAGCTATTTGCATTTAAGGATAGAAATAACGTCAACTGTTTAAGCAAGATTACACAAAAACACCTCAACAGATTCCCACAAAACGTGGCTAAGCTGTGAAATGGAGACTGATATTTATGATCGTGTGCAAATTGCTGCAGATCCAGATAAAAAATCCAGATCTGGTGAATTTAAATGTGGTCTCATAAGGGGACATTCCATGAAAAAGATTACTCTTGGTGCAGTTTTTAGGCTCATTCCAGATGGTCTCTTCCCAATAAACCCTGATATTCTATCACACAATGGAGCCGAGTGATGGAGTTATAAATATCTCTCTCCTCAGATAAACACAGTAGCGTCCCTGCCCTCAGCACTGGGATGACAGTACGCTCTGTGTTTGACTGGGATCAGCCAGGAGAGCCGGGACGTGGAGGCCGGGCCTCGGCCACTCAGCAGCTCGCCGCATTCCGGCTGCAGCTCAGGCTGATCTAATAGGTCGCCATGGTTACAGGCCATCTGAATACAGTATCGCCATCTCCCGATTTAACACAAGTGAGGATGGAGAACGTGCGTAGCAGGTGTGAGGACGTAGAATTGAGCCAAATGAGCTATTCGTTTATTGTGGATGATTTAAAGGGACCGTCAGTGACATAACATGTTTGTCCTCGCCTCACCCCCCGAGGCGAAACACTCGCTACGTGTTGTCACAGATAATGAGACAACGCGGGCCTCCCCAGAGGAAGTCGGCAAAGAAGCCGGTGTTCCCTCAGCAGATTTCCTGATTACCGTTTCTCCCTGTAGGCTCCCACAGCAAGGAGCCGGTGGCCACCTACTGCGACGCCAAGCAGGGGAAGCAGAGCTACGCCTCCTCAGCAGCCGAGGAGAAGAGGGAGTCTGCCGAAGAGGCTGAGGAGCAGGAGGAGGAGGAGGAGGAGGAAGAGGAAGGCAGAGAGGAGGAAGAGGAGCAGAGGCCGTTGTGTTCTGGTGTGCTGGGCTACCCTGTAGTCAGGGACCACTCCCTGGGCTTCGGGCTGAGCAACGCTCCGGATGCACCGGCTGGAGACAACACACAGGACCAGGGCTATAAAGGTGATGATGGAAACATCCACCTAATTTGTTCCGCCATTGTTTTGTGTTTAATAATGAGGGATTTATTTTTGTCTTTTGAAAAATAAGCTGCTTGAAACGTCTTTTCTTCCTCCTGAGCATATATTTTTGTCAAGGAAACAACTGATTCTACAGAAGAAAGCAAATAAGACGTTCAGGATGTTTAAATTTCACTTATAATTAATTTTATCGGGATGTTCCAATTACGATAGCAGTATTGGAATTTTATATAAGTTGTTATTTTTTAAATGCACTCGGTCCGCGATCAGCCCAGGTATCAGAATTGGTATCAGGTATCAAGGAAAAATGAAATCTCTATTATTATACTGTCTTTTTTAAAAGCACATAAATTCAGCTTGTCCTCTAAACTTGTACCAGAATGGTAATTGGCTCAGAATTTAATTTAGAAAACACCCCTTAGCACCAGAGGAGGAACGTCACACCTATTAAAAATCCAAACAAGGATTATGTGTCATTAGGGTGAAACCTAAAACCCACTCAGTAATAAAAGGTAAGAGGATTATATCCAGCAAACAGCTCGGGGGTCACCGCACGTTTGATCGTAGGTCACGACCAAAAAAAACGTTTTACAGGAAACATTTGGTAAAATCATGTTGTGGTGTGTTATCTGGTGAGTGAGGTCACAGGAGATCTTTTCAGGAAATATGAGTGCTGAGGTTTAATTGTCCGTTCACCGTTCACAGGGAGCAAGTTATGAAATCAGAGTTATGAAATGCTCCCGCAGATCCCAGCGAGTCCACTGAGCAGCTTCCATACAAAGAGCTGCATCACTCGCAGGAAATCTCACATCCAGCTTCCAGCATGTGAGCACACACCGCTTTGTGTTTACAGCTTGAACCCATACGACTGTAAATCCTCATAAAACCATCCAGTGTGAAGAAGGCTCCCGCATGTAGCAACACGACAATAGCTTTACTGCAGGATGGCATTTTAACTGGGAGCGATGGTAGGTGGGGAAAGTGTGTGAGCATGTAGATTTGTTACCGATATCCCATAATTCAGCTGCTGCAGCTATAAGAGGATTTCTGCCATGGTGCAACAGTCACCGGGGGTCAGATGTGTGTTTTCCTCTGTGAGGGGATCAGAGCTCAGGAAAGTTGAATGATAAGATGACACAAAGCTATAACAACACAGATAATTTTCCCCGTGTGTGTTTACGTGTGCGTTCACATCTCTCCCACCAGATGCAGATGAGTGGGTGCGTCAGCGTCCCAGAGAGAAAGCCGAGGAGCCCGCCCAGTGTCAGGAGACGCCAGCCGGGGAGGACGACAGCGACACAGACCTCACCTACGGGGAGGTGGAGCAACGGCTGGACCAGCTGCAGCAGCATCTCAACAGGTGGGGTGTGGACGTTGGTCACTGTTGGTCATTAGGAGACTTTAATGCCTTTGCGCTGGCGACACCCAGTGGCCAAAGTTTATTATGTTTTTGGGTTGTCCATCCATGTGTCCGTCTGTCCATTGTTTTAAACGTCATATCTCAAGAATGTTTTGAGGGAATTTCTTAAAATTTGCAGCAAATGCTCACTCACGGATGATCTGGTTAGAGTTTGGTGGTTGAAGGTCAAAGAGGCTGATATTTACTCTCTAACTGTAAAGACAGAGGAGCTGGTGATCTGTGCCCTTGTTTATATAATCCTCTTTTTTATCTTAGATCCCATTATATTGTGGTTTTAATGGACATGATGAAAATCATGTGGCACTTTCAATGTCGGTATTCACTCCTTTTTAAAGGGGAACTCCAGCGACTGTACACATCAAAGTGTTTGTTTACAAGCGCTGGTGCATATGACAAACAGTTGCATAAAGCGCTCAGTGTCTCCAGAGGGAGCTGAGTGACGTCATATAAATGTCCTCCAGGGATTTCTCTTGAATCACGGGCGGGGGGGTGAAGACGAGTCTGTAGCGTCCTCTTCGTTTCCACCTGAGGCTACAGTCGCCACAGTTATCACACACCTGAATGTCCAAACTGAACTTCCTGTAGTTAGTTTGCATTGTGGGTAATGAAGGCGCCTGGGAGAATAATGTGTGGCATAATAACAGCCTTTTAACTTGAAATCATGACTCATGAACTTTATTTGAGTGTGAGGTTAAACCACAAATAATTTGGATATCAAACGAATATATATTTAGGGTCGGATCTGATGTCTGAAGCACAAAGTGTGTTCTCTTAGCGCTGGGGCTCTTGACCTTTAGATAACAAGCTGCACCTCCAGGATGGTGTTTGGCTCCGTTTCCCATGATAGGCTTATTATTTTACTTCACCGCAACAAAGTCATCTTTCACAGCTCGCCGTGCAATCCCTTGTGATTTTTGGCTATAATTGGCTGGAAATTTACACAGAGTGTGTGTGTGTGGTCAGCGGGTGGGCATTTATAGCACGCAGCCACAAGATGCACAAAGAGTCTTGAGGTCATCTTGTGAGGTTGGACGTCATAGTGAAGTTGCAGAGTTTTGGAGCAAAGGTGGTGTAGAGTTTTAAATAAATGTCAATATAGTGGTGTGAGATGAAGAGGTATTCAGCTGACCAGGGGTCTTCAGGATTCTGCACCATCTCCAGGGAGCCTCCTCACTGCCGGCCACCATTCCTCTGAAGCAGCAGCAGCAGGCATGGCAGCTGCACACTTTCCCTTTACAGCAAAGAGCAAAATCAGGCACCTGGCAAAGCAACAAGGAGGCATTCCCCTGCTGGACGGAGAGTCCCCGCTCCCTCGGTTTCCTTTCCGCTGATCAGAGTGCAGAGAGAAGAGGTGATTCACCATCTCAGACACTTTGGGCCATGATGTAACCCGCTGCATTCTATGATGACACGGTGCAGGTGTGCACATTTTAGTCCCTGCAGTTCTATATATATATATGTACATATATATATATAGTATATAGTTATATCTGTCTCAGATGGATGATGGATACACTAAGACCACAATAACAAACCTCTAAGAAAGTTTAAATTTTATTTGCAAAAACATCTTCAAACTGACAAATCACTCATTCAAATATTAGATATAATTACTAACAACATATACAAATTCCTCCCCCATGCAACTTCACCACTAGATGTCACTTAAGTCTACACATTGCATTGATAGTGTTTTATCTCCCAGCCCTACCAAACTCATAATATATATAATTTACCATCATAAATACCAAAATATCTATAGATATAGATAATAATGATCATCATAAATTTGTTTTGTTCATTTGTAATATGTTAACAATACAAAATTGCCCCAGAATGGATTTGAATGGGAGAATGTAAATTGTCTCTGGTCAGATTTGAACAAAGAACACTACAGATGGACAATGGAATCATTTTAATGGATGTTCTATAAGTATAGTGCATTTTCACAAGAGAACTTAAAGCTAATAGCTGCAGGTTTTGAACCTAGAACATTCTGCTCTCAAGACCTGTAGCCTTTCCTCCACGCTACAGAAGGACAATGGTATACGTTTAACGGACGTTGTATATGTCTTTACCAGTCTTAAAACCAGTCTTAAAACCACATACTAACCGTTTAAATTTTGCCATCATTCTCCTGTAGGGTAGAGGAAAGGCAACAGGTAT
This sequence comes from Pleuronectes platessa, assembly GCF_947347685.1. Taxonomy (NCBI): domain Eukaryota; kingdom Metazoa; phylum Chordata; class Actinopteri; order Pleuronectiformes; family Pleuronectidae; genus Pleuronectes; species Pleuronectes platessa. The sequence goes on from NC_070649.1 coordinate 2,625,841, forward strand.
TGATAGCAGAAGGTTCTTGGTTCAAAACCCATTGACTTTAGCTTTATGTTCTCTTGTGAAAATGCACTATTCATATAGAACGTTTGTTAAAACAAAACCATTATCTCTTGTGGTGTAGAGGTAAGGCTACAGGTCTTGATAGCAGAAGGTTCTTGGTTCAAAACCCGTTAAGTTTCGCTGTAAGATTTCTTGTGAAAATTGTACTCTAAGTATAGAACATCTGTTAAAGTTCATCCATTGTCCTTCTGTCATGTTGAGGTGATACTAAATGTCTTTGGACCAGAAGGTTCCTAGTTCAAATATGATAAGAGACAGTTTTCCATTCTCCGTAGCTTGTGGGACTTTGGTTCAATTCTTGCATCGGCCAAGCAATTTTCAATGCCCAAACCCAACACATATAGACAAAGGTTCAAGAAGCTTCAAGCAGTTGTCTGATGAGGTGGCTCAGACAGTTAGAAGGTTGACCCGTAGATTGTGGGACATGGGTCCAATTCTTGCATCGGCCAAGCCAATTTTCAATGCCCAAACCCAACGCAAATAGTCATAGGTTCTAAGAAAGCAAAGTCAATTGTCCAGCTGAATGGCTAAGATGGTTAGAAGCTTGCCTCATAGATCCTTTGACCTGGGTTCAAGTCTTGCAAGAAGCTCAGTTAGAGGATGTACTGATACATCTGAGAATGTGAGCTCAATATTTATGTGCTGCAGTAAATTTAGCAAGATTAACATTCCAAGTGTAAAGTTAAAACCGCCAGGAGAGAATATACGAGAGCGAATGATGCTCGGTGGCGTGAGGGCTTAATGTGCGGGCTATGGCGCCGGCCGGCCAGTCCAGGAGAGGCTGGTTCAAATTCTGCCCGAGTAACTGGTTCACGATATGGGGTTAGAGGAGGTATTGGGTCAGAGTGGGGGGAGGAGTTCATAGTCACAGTGGGAGGAGATTTTAGTCAGCGTAGTAGGTAAAAGATTAGTCATAGTGATTTTTTTTTTACAAAGATTACAAAAAACATATCACTGTCTTACTACTCTACTCTGGCGCCCTCTCCTTCTCTAACCTCCTCCCTGATCTCATCCTGTAGTTCATAGAGTGTGTGTTCAGACACACACACTATCTGACTACTCTACCACCTCCTCCCACCTCTCTGACTAGTCTACCACCTCCTCCTACCACGCCTCCCACCTCTCTGACTACTCTACCACCTCCTCCCACCTCTCTGACTACTCTACCACCTCCTCCTCCCACGCCTCCCACCTCTCTGACTACTCTACCACCTCCTGCCACCTCTCTGACTACTCTACCACCTCCTCCTACCACGCCTCCCACCTTTCTGACTACTCTACCACCTCCTCCCACCTCTCTGACTACTCTACCACCTCCTCCCACGCCACCCACTCTGACTGCCACCTCTCTGACTACTCTACCACACCTCCCACTCTGACTACCACCTCCTCCCTCCAAAAACTCTTCCCACTCTGACTATGAACTCCTCCTCCACTCTCACATCCTCCTACTCTGTATACTACATCCTCCCACTGTGACCAACTGCCTCCCCTAGTGATATGTCGTGCACCAGATACTCGGGCAAGGTTTGAACAAGCCTCTCCTGGACTGGCCGGCCGGCTCCATAGCCGGCACACAAAGCCCTCACGCCACCGAGCATCATCGGCACTCAGAATTTCTCTCCTGGCGGTTTTAACATTACAATTGGTATGTTAATTTTGATAAATTTACTGAAGCAGATAAATATTGAACCCACATTCACAGATGTATCAGTACATCCTATAACTGAAAGACTTGAACCGGGGTTCCAGGGTCTATGAGGCAGGCTTCTAACCATTTGAGCCATACAATTGTCTTTGCTTTCCTTGAAGATTAGTTAAGTGTTTTTTTTAATTTGCATGGAGTATGTGAGAATGAAAAACTATCTAAGGTCAGATTTGAACCAAGAACCTTCTGGTCCAGAGACCTTTAGCATTACCTCCACACTACAGAAGAACAATGGTATAACTTTAACGGATGTTCTACATGTAGAGTACAATTTTCACAAGAGATCTTTAAACTAAACTCAACAGGTTTTGAGCCAAGAACCTTCTGCTATCAAGACCTGTAGGCTTTCCTCTACACCACAGGAGGATGATTGTTTTTATTTTAACGGATGTTCTATATGAATAGTGCATTTTCACAAGAGAACTTAAAGCTTAACTCAGCGGTTTTTAAACCAAGAACCAAGACTTCCTCCCACTGTGACCCACTACCTCCTCTAACCCCATATCGTCAACCAGATACTCGGGCAGGGTTCGAACCAGCCTCTCCTGGACTGGCCGGATGGCTCCATAGCCGCACACAAAGCATCATTGGCACTCTCCTGGCGTTTTTAACTTTTAACTTTGCTAAATTTACTGCAGCAAATAAATACTAGAACCCGAGTCCCAGGGTCTAAGACGCAGGCTTTAACCACTTGAGCCATTCAGCTGGACGATTGACTTTGCTTTCTTCGAACCTATGACTATTTGCGTTGGGTTTGGGCATTGAAAATTGCTTGGCCGATGCAAGAATTGAACCCAAGTCCAAGGATCTATGAGTCTTGCGTCTAACCATTTGAGTCATTGGCTCGGACAACCGCTTAATCTTTCTTAGAAACTTTGACTGTTTGCATTGGGTAAAAGTGTTGAAATTTGGTCGGGCTTTGTGAGACTTGAACCCTCATCCCTGTATGAATGGAGAACAGAATGAGCTCTCAGAGAACATTTGACTCATTTAACACTACCATTGAACGCTGGTTGGGGATCTCCCATGCAAAGTCAGTTGGGGATTGGTTAAAAAGGTCATAGGTTAGCATGTCGTTTTAAAACTGGTAAAAAAAAGTCCTGCTCCAACAGACTGAGCTACTTGGTCAGACACCTGCTGATTCCTTCTTAGAAGCTTCTTCTCTAAATATATTTTTGGAATATACCAAAGGTGAGGAGTTTGTATATGTTATTATTAATTATATCTAAGATTTGTCAGTTGAAGATGTTTCTATAAATAGAATTAAATAACACATTAATTAAGCATTAAATCATAAGTAGGATGATGCAAAGTCATTCTACATATTATAATATCTTATATTTTATACATATATATTGTACTTGATCTTCAGGCATGAAACCACTAAGTATATTTATCGAACTTGGGCTTTTTAATATCACATTAAAGTTCCATTAAGACTTCCATTTTAATTCGTCATCAATGTCAAATTAAAGAAACTTTCTTCAAAATATTTTTATGTTCACTTTTTATACCTCCACGTTGGCGGCCCCCAGTGGCCAGAGGCATTGTGTTTTTCAGGTTGTCTGTCAAATATGGTTTTAATGTTCACTTGGACCTAAAGATCAACTGATAAGAATCCAGTGGTCAAAGGTTAAAGGTCATTGTGTCCTCTTGTGATTCTGGAGAAAAAATATATGGAGATGTAAATTGCAGTGGTTGGCGGAGGCATACAGCTGCAGAGCAATAACTCGTGTTGTGGTGTTGTCGTCTTTCTGTCCATCAGGCTGGAGTCCCAGATGACTGCAGACATCCAAGCCATCCTGCATCTCCTCCAGAGACAAACCACGGCCGGGCCTCCAGCCTACAGCACCGTCACCTCCAGCCCAGAGTACCAGAGACCAGCTGTCAGGGTCCAGCCGCTGTGTTCCATCCCGACAGAGCTGAGCCTCGGCCCTGCTCCGCCTCTGCCACAGGTACCAGACGAGAGGGGAGGAGAAACTTTACACTGCAGACAAAGTGTTTCATGAGTTCTAAAGCAACATCTGTCTTCTTGAATTATATAGGATTTAAAGGTATTAAGCTAATTTTAAGTCTGTTGTGCAGAGGAATACTGGAAATGTTTTCAATGTAGATACAGATACAGGGTTCAAACTTAATTTTATGCTGCACATGTCTTTGATCAGAAAGACATCTCACACAATCCTTTGTTTAGTAGCTGTCTGAACACGTGTGAAGCGTCTCTGCCCTCTGCCTCCCACAGAGCCCCGGCCCAGAGGTAACCCAGAACCGATCCAAAGAATCCTCCCCGGTCCTCCTGCACACAGAGACTCTTCCAGATGAGAACTTTGGTGGCCTGCTCGACAGCGACATAGACTCGGAGCAGAAACACAAGAAAAATGACACACCCTCTCTAGAGCAACGCCACCAACACCATCAAGAGCCACCGCGGCTTCCGGCAGGCCGACAAGCCTCTTTACCAGACGTCCCCAGCAGCTCAGGAATGTTGGGACTCCACAGGCCAGTTTCTGACCCGGGGCTTCCAGGAAAGTAGGCCTCGGCCCCCGACCTCTCGACACTGACGGAAGGTCTTCTATCAAGCTCGACTCAGGGTCTAAGAAAGAGACTGAATATGCAAAGGAAAACAAACTGTTGACTTTCTTCCATTCCTTTTCGGAAACACTCCCAGGCCTAATGCTCCTTCCTATTCTCTGATTTAGATGTATAAAGTCCATTTATACAGAGGTATTTATACACTATATTATTAGCATTATGTAAAGTCATCATCTGCTTTGTACATACTTCCAATAGAACACAGCCAGCAACACAAGGCACCTAATGTGCTTTTTACATGCATGTTTCAGTTCCTCATGTTTTCTTTTCTTTTCTGTTGCATGTTCCTCACACACGCTTCGACCCACCGGGCGATCAGGTGTGTCCCTGGCATGCTCACACACCACTGTAGCCCTCAAGTCTCATTTTTCTACGACTCGTCCCTCTTCACAGAGGACAAAAGCTACTTGAAACTCCTCCTGAGGCGATCTATACTCCAGCTTCAAGGTTCATCTTGTTTTCTCAGCAGCTCCAAACAATTGACACAGTTACAAACTCACAAAGAGATCAGTGTGCATATCTAGCGTGCCTACCGTACACCACATTGCCACAACACATGGAAATCACTCTTTGGCTTTCAGCGGACAACTCACGAACACAGTGTAATAATAATAATAAATGTGCATAGAGGCTGCGTGGACAGGGCACAGCACAAAAAGACTTTTATCTCCCCTTGCAATAATGAAGAACCAGTTCAGGGAAACACACTGAGCTCGGGTGTGTTTCTAGAGTTTAATACACTTTCAAACTCGTTTTTCTACGACCTGATCCAAGAAAAAGAGCAGCTCTTTGTGTTTGATTTAATTTATATCGACTATCAAACTACGTGTGTGTGTGCGTGTGTGTGAATTCAGCGAGCGGAGGTTCACTGTAAATGTTCAAGACACGAATGCTTGAAGTTCAACACACAAATTACCACAGAGCTGCCTGTGTCATATCAATGTAAGCATGTTGCAGTAAATCTTTTTATGGGCACTAACGTCGAGGCAGTTTGGAGATCGAAATGAAGAAAACTAACTTTCTCCTGCATCTTCTGAATGTAAGGAACTGATCTGAATAAAGCAACCGTTAAAATAAAAGACTCTTCAAAGTAAATATATTATAGATGAGATACTAGCACCTGCAGAGTAGTAATCAGTAGCTCATCAACCACAACAATATTTCTAATGAAGTCAAATCATTATCATCCCCAACCTGCCTCGACATGAATGTCCTTATATGTATGTAACATATTTAAACTGCTGGAGAGAAACTCTGACCGTCCTCCACGACACCTTTTGGTTGCATGCTTTAGGTCTTCCATTATCTTCTTGAACAAGTACAATTTCCTAAATAGAGCATCATCAGCACAGAGCATCATCCGAATGAACACACAAGTTCAGCCTTCAATAGCCTTAGCTTTATTAGCCTTTAACCATATGAACCCAACGCAGTAGAAACCTGCTCCTCCACCTTCACAGATGTAAATGTATCCAACCATGAACTGCATGAGTTAAACCAATTAGTCATTTTAGTTTTTTAACAGATTCCAACAAGCGCTCATGTACTGCATGGAGACTGCACTTGACTATGTTTTCAAAGGGTCTCAATCAGCTGTGTGTGTTCATGTGTCGGGTTCAGCCCATAACTGCACACACACAGATTTCCAGATAGTTTAGGACCTATTTTTCTATATCAAAGTCTTTAATTTGCCATTATTTTTCTATGTAACTGATTTGCTCTTTTAAAAAAAACCCTGATGTGAGTTCAAGTGCTGATGGGAAGACGATGAATGCAATGCACAGCCTCTCGATGTAGCAAGCCAGACTTCAGACTAACGCTTGGATTTAGCTCGACTTGACGACTGATGTTGCACATTGATTTTATTATCATTTCTATAGTTTCCACATCAACTTCTCCCTCTGAGTTTATTCGACAGTTTGAAACAGGGGCACGGTGAAACCCCCGGCACCGGAACAAGTCCGGGCTTCATTTTGTCGCCCCACCGCAAAACCTGCGCCTTCCTGAACCCTAGTGGAAACATGGAGGTCTGTCAGATGGGAGAGAATCAAATAAATGCTCTGAGCTAATGGAGGGAACTGAGAGAAAGCTTTACTTTCACAGGACAACACAAATGTCTGCAGCAGAGCGCGGGGTCCTTTCTTTTTCTTTCTCGAGCACACATGTAGAACAAAAGTTGCTAAAGTCAACACGTCCGGCACCTGAAGACTCTTCTTCTGAACTTTCATGGGATTTGCAAACTATTGCACAGAGATTAGAAAAAAATGTGTAAATGCTGTACTGGGTATAAAGGTCACTTTTTAAATCTAGTGCTGTTCACAATTGTTTTTATGCATTTTTTTAAATGTTTGCCACTGTATTTTATACAATGCAACACTTAACAGCTAATTTGAATGTTTTCGTCCTGAACTATATTTAAAGAATTTAATTATATTGTGTAAATATACTGAGGGGATAAAATGCGCAATTGTATAAATGAATAAACAGAATGCATACTGATTAAAAAGTGTTTATTATGATTAACAAAATATGATATTTCCTGCAACACCGGGTGTGTGAGGAGATTTGACTTCACTGCAAAAAACTGGCTGTGTTTATGAAACAAGGAAACAAAAAGTAAGTATATGAACATACAGTGTGAAGAGCTATACTAGGTGACGATGGGGTTTTCACATCTTTATTCAAGAGCTTGGTTTTTCAGCCTTTGCATTCAGATTTCTCCTCTGTTCTTATGGACCTTTTCCTCTGCTCTTGGATTTGGGGAATTTAATTCTTCAACTCGACACCATTCTATTGGTTGGGGAAGTTTAAAAGATTTGTTGCACATTAAAATTGGAGAGCAGAAGAAAAACTCCAAAGAGAAACGTTTGAGCATGTGGAGAGTGCAAGCGCAGGGTTCTCAGTGAAAACATGACCAATCATTAAGTCCTGCTTTCAAACTGAAACACCACACTCTTGAATAAAAGAGACTACATATATGGCAACATGTTAATATCAGTGTGGTTCAGCTCACAGTCACTTTGGCTCGTTATCAAGTTAAACAGCAAGGTTAATATGCATCTATTAATGGTTAATGTAAGGCTCAATACAAGTTTTATAAAACAGAAGTGCACAATATTTCTTTCTTATAAAATGCTTTAAACACAGACACTGCACAGGACAAGCTGCACAAGCTAGGAGTTCCTATCTGTCTGAATGTCTACCTCCTGTTCATCTGGTAATGCTGCTAACACCTACTCATTAACCAGGATGCTGCCTTTGTTATGACCTTTTCATATATTTAACCATACATTCAGAGAGTATAATGGCACAATAGGTGTCCACATCATCCTTTTTAGTATCAAGACACAGAACTTTATTATAGAAATCTATTATATTCCCTCTACGGTGGATACATACTCTGTATATATATATGCGCGCATGTGTGTGTACATCTCATACACCCTCAACTCATCCCCATGTGACATACAAGACTAAAGCATTATGTTAAGCATTACAAGCAATTTGTACTTTCATGTTGCACCTCATGGCCTCAAAGTCTAATTTACTGGCCTCCCTTTGCATTCCTGTGAGGCACTGCTCCAGAATCAGCCGCCGGTCGGTCCGTGAGACGGCCTTACCTCGTGGTGCCGGGGCGGACTGCAGCACTTAGACGGCCATTGTGCACTGGATGAACTGTTGACAAGGGCGGGGGTGCAGAGAGGGGAGACAAAGAGAGGGAGTTTGTGATTCATGTGCCGGCTAACAAACCAAACATCTGTGACATACGCAACACATCCCAGTAACTTCCATTCAGTCCATTGAGATCATTTGAGGCTAAAAAACTCCTCAAGCTGTAAACCATGTGAAGCAGTGAGAGATCTATTAAGAAACTGGGACTCACATCATCATACTGGAAGGCGACAGTTCCCTGCTGCATGGTGTCTCTCCGCCTGAAGTGGTCTGCAACAGGAAGAGGAAACGCTCACGACACTGGAAGCTCACAACGATTTCAGCAAACCTGATTTCACAACAGATCTGTGCACTGAGCTGAGCAGAAGGTCACAGCTCATGAGAGGGAGTCACAGGTGGAGTGAAAAGCCAAATGGGAAATCGTACATCTGCACTCGAGTGGCTGTTCACTGAGCACGTCAGGTCCTTTCTATGCAACACGGATCCTGGTTCTTGTGTGTGGTACCTGAGAGAGCGCGCAGTTTGACACAGGACGCCACGTAGTCATCGAAGAAGATTCGGCCATTTTTGCTGTAGCGCTTGATGATGACAGTGAGAGTCTGAGGACTGATGTGGTAGCCTGAAAGAAAACAATCTCATTACAATATGTAGACAGTGTGTGTGACAGATTGTTTCTTGTTTCCTGTTTGGTTCAGACCGTCGGACTTTTCAGTTTTGTCTGAGCCAAATCTCTTCCATAATTCCTCCTCCTAATCTCTATTCTAACATGGATCTGATAGGGACTTCACATCCTGCTAGAGGAAGCAGCAGCGCGTGTGAGGGTGTAATGTTTCCTCTGCTGAGCTGTGAATGATGAAGAATTGACAGTGTCAGCAGTTTGTAGCTAATTGTTCCGCTGTGATCAAAAGCGTAATGAGACAGATCACACCAGTCAGCACAGATTAAAGTCTCACCGACTTCTGTTAGGTGTAATTAAGTGTCTGCTCTGCATTGGATGTGCGATTAGGGGGGGGGGGGGGGGGCCTACTAAATACCCATTGTGTTACAGACTGTTACAGACTCTCACCCATAGCGTTGATGGCCCGAGACATCTCGTTAGGATCGATGTTTCCGCTCCTGTCCTGGTCCACCATCATGAAGTTCTGCTTCCAGCCGTTCAGAGCCACGAACAGATCCTTGAACTCGTTGAAACCCATCTTGCCCGTGTGGTCCCTCTGGAGACGGTCGAGTTAAGGTTGTCATAGCTGGATACTGACAGCAGGGTGCAAGTGCTAAAGGGAGCAGCTGGTTAAACCTGGTCCGAGGCAGAGCCACACCTGCCGTTCACATACTTCAACACTGAGTATGAATGATGAGGTTGGACTAGGGGGTGGTGACGGGGACAGTGTGTCCACTAAACATCAGTCTGAGCTTTAGTTACAGGCCCAGTGTCATTAAGAGATGGAGACAGAAGATTAACATCACAATAAACAAAGGATACATCGAGCATCGCGATCATGATCCTGCAAGTATCCAGGCTGAAAGCTGCAAACAATCACAACATGTTAAGATCACATGAATATCACAGCTCCGTATGTTCATGGTACAGTGGAAAAAAGAAATACACAACGTTTAACTGCTTCTCTCTCTAGAGTCATTTTAAATGTCTGTAATTCTGCTGCAACCTACTAACAAGGTCAATTTACAAAAGGAAATCAGAATAAGTATTCTTTCCAAGAATCAAAAAAATTAATATCCATGTAGAAGCTTCCTTTCCACTGCCAGAAAAAACATGTGTTACTTGTTATCGCCTGGTCCGGACTGAATTGTTATCAAGACGCTGCTTAAATTAAGTTTCAAATTGAGTTCCACACACACAAAAGGTTCCGCTCATGCAGTGGCTGCTTTCACTGGGTACACAGCACAGAGGCCCATCCCTACAATTGCCCCCCTCCCCCATCAATACCTCAGTTCAATATACAGTCCAGGCTTTTGTATTCCAGAATTGGATTTACTTTTTATAGGAATTCTAAAGGCAGCAGCTGATTCACTAAACACTAAAGACTAGAAAAGCAGCTGCTAAAGTCGACAGGACTCAGATGAGTTATTCAAAAAGCCAATATTTGTGGATAACTTCCAGAATCAGTCAAACCTGCTCACAGTAAATAGACGGCTTCAGGTTATGTGCTTGTTGCAATATTGAACATTTAGAAGCATGATGTACTGGGGGTAATGGAAGAGCTGGTTTTTAATAAGGAGTAAGAACGTGCAGATTAAAACACACATCTCTGCATCTGCTGCAGCAATATTGACGTTTTTATGCTAAATCTTCCTTAAACTCTTAAATGGTATATGCAGCAATTTCACTGCAAAGAAAATCTGTTCAGAAAATGATTGCTGTGTTTGAATTAAGAATGAATTTAAACCAGAGTATTGGAGAATTGCTCAACAGGAACAAAGGGATTCCTGAATGAAGTCTTGTCAAAACGCTGTTGATACACAACAGAGGAGTTCTCTCAGTTCCCCTGTTTGTGTGTCACATCTTATGTGGGAGGGAGAGTAGTGAACTTACGTTGGTAGCTGCCAGTGAAACCCGACTGAGTCAGACACCTCTGGAGTTCCTCTGCATCCACCTCACCGTCCTGTACAGAGCAGAAAGTGAAACTCAGTCTGAGTCACGCGACTGAAATAACCACAGTCTTCAAGAGACCTGACTGAAGTGGGACTTGAGGTAAAGACAGAAATCCTGCTCACACTCAAATAGCCCGCTACACATGTTGAGTGAAAACATCAGGAAATAAAGAGAGACACTCGCCCTGCTTCCTGTCTATCACCCACTGAGTCCATCAACACAATCAACAAAGAATGTGACAAAAAATATACTTGAAATCATGTCACATCAAATTCAGCAGTAGAAACTGTACACGTCCTGATTTATGTGTGAAACAACACAGTGGTAATTATTTCAACCAGTAAAACCGAGTTGGTACCAAGTCCCAACATCTCTGAGCCATGAAGTGTTCCATGAAGCCTGAAGCAGCTTCTTGTTCTTGTCCAAACATGAAACTAGGAAGTGAAAGAAGGTCGCTCGTGGAACAGCTGCAGCAACACGTCTGTGAAATGAAGCTGCAGCTCACAGACACACACACACACAGACACACACACACAGACACACACACACACTTACCTGGCCTGCTATGGCTGTGAAGTAACCCCACATTGGATCGTTGGCAGCCAGTTGTGGGGCACCATATTGGGCTTGATAGCCTCCTCCATAAGCAGGGTATCCTCCCTGGGGTGGTGCGCCTCCCATGGGCCCACCCATTTGCCCCGGCATGGGACCTCCCATGTGCCCTCCTGGCATTCCCTGCTGCGGCATCCCCTGAGCTGGCATGCCCGGCATCGCACCCCCATACTGAGGAAGAACACAGGAGAGACAGGGCTGGTATTTATGGAGCTGCTCAGACAAAGTGTTAAATGTGTTACCTTTATAAAGATACCAGGATTATTCATATGGATCCTGTAGATACACACTATTAGTAGTCTGCATGCCATGTTGAGCAGTGGCCTGAAGGAAAGGGCCTCGTCGATCAGAGGTCACCTCCTAGGTGTCATCTTGGACTCGACGTTCGACTAACGTATCACCGCTGTTGTGAAAAGTCTCTTTCAGCTAAAGATTATTGCAAAACGTTCACTCTTCCTCTCTTTCAACAACCACAGTGGCTTGTAATGTCTTCATCTATTTGCTACTGGACTGTTTCAGAGCCCTGCTTTTGAGTTTTGGAAAGTTATCCCTGTCTGAGTTGCTATTATATTGTATCGTTGTATTATATAGCTGGAAAACATCATCTGTATGTTCTCATCTTGCGTGTTTACTAATGGTTTAACAAGCACAACACATCCTGGGTAATCTAAACAAGGTGCAGTCCAGCCCACTTGATCTCTGGAAACCTGCGACTGTCTCATTACGAGGGAGCGACACATACTTTGAATCTTATTATTACTACAACAATAAGTGACAGCTGGAAAATCACACATTGACCTTTAGCTCCTTAAGTCCAAGCCTTAGCTTTTGTTTAAATGTTTCTGGCTCATGAGTCACAAAGATCAAGACAATAAAACTACAACAATAATTGTCCTGCCACAGTCTTATCATGAGCAATATAACAAAGGTTCAATGTAAGGCAGTGTAATGAGTATGTACTGTGTGAGTCTTACACAGGAGACATGACACACGAGGGATCTACGTCAGGTTTGTAAAAGGTTTTTGTACTGAGTCACGTGTCCAGAGTTTTAAACCTTCAATCAGGAGCAAAGACACGTTTTCTAAATTGAGTTCAGATCTTGATCATAACGTCTCACAGATGAGGAACATTCCTGGTGGTGACGGAGAGTGTGTGTGTATTTGGGTGGCTGGGGGGGTGGGTGTGTCTTGAGTGAGGCAGTATATCTCCAGGGTCAGTACTTAAACTACACACTGACATTATGTTGTACATTAAACCAAAGTACTTTTGCTTCACTAACCACACAATATATTAACAGGATCTTGTTGTTGTCTTTTCTATCGTGGATCGCTTTGGTGTTCATCTATAACTGACTCGTTTTCCACATTGAATTGCTGTGATTGGTTAAAACGCTGCTCTTTAATCACAGTTTGCCTGATTTGACCTGTTTGAGATCCACGGGCGGAAGGTGTCCGCCTGGATGTGGATCCCGGAAGAAACGTTATCTCCTCTAAAAAAACTCACATCGTTGTGACTTCATGACGCCAAGTTGTGTTTAAATCTTAATGAAGTTATTTGAGAAGTGAATTAAACAGAACCCGATTCAGACATTAGTACAAGAGCAGAATCCCCGTGTTACAGGAAGAGAGCGGAAGCTGAATCACAATTATCGGAATCTGAGTGGAACCGATGGGAGCTCGCTGCTCCGCTCGCTGCTGCAGCTCGTTTACCGCCGGGCAAATGGCGGCGGACACACACTGTACTCACCCCGCCGTATCCTGGATAAGCCATGAGTCGAGCGACAGCGATGAAGATGAGGAAAAGCTCTGAGTCTGTGAAGAGTCCCTGACGCAAAGCGTTGGTCGCTGTGTTAGCACGCCTGTCACTTCCTGGTTGTGCGAAAACTGTGCCTACGTCATTTCCGAGTTTTGCGCCTGCTACCGGAAGTGCAAGGAGATGACAGCGCAGTAGACAAATGAGGGAGGAGGAGGAGAAAAAGACACCGCCCACCAACTCTGTGTGGCTTTCACTTACCCTCGTAATTAACATACATAAAAGTTACATGAACGCAACACAGGTGAATTTAAAAGCAGTCAATTTCTATCACAAAATTATTGACAATTATCGCCTTATTGATATTTAACCTCAAAGTGTCAAAGCTTAGTAACTTACTTACACTATCTTATACCATTCGTACTATTTGTATGGTATTTGCACTATTTCAAAACGAAATCTTTTTCTGATGCTGCATGAACAAAACACCAAAATTTATCATATTTCTAGGTTTATCTTATGTTGTCTTATCTTATCTAACATCGGTGTGTCCCTAATATTTTAAACTTATTTTTTAATGAACCTTTAGATTCAATTTACATTTAAAATTAGAAAAACATGTACGTCCTGCGTTTCCTCCTTTTCACCACCAGAGGGTGCCTCAACAGAAAATCACAATTCATCATATTTCTAGTTTTATCTTATTTTACATCTTCTAGCCACTTTTCTGTGAATCCAGTTCATGTCAGAGTGTCTTTAATATTTTATCCATATTTTTTTATGAAGCTTTGGATTAAGTTTTATGTTTAAAATTAGAAAAACATGTAAGTCCTGCGTTTCCTCCTTTTCACCACCAGAGGGTGCTTCAACAAAAAATAACAATTTGTTATCTTATTTTACATCTCCTAGCCACTTTTCTGTGAATCCAGTTCATGTCAAAGTGTCTTTAATATTTTATCCATATTTTTTTATGAAGCTTTGGATTAAGTTTTATGTTTAAAATTTGAAAAACATGTAAGTCCTGCGTTTCCTTTTTTTCACTACCAGAGGGTGCTTCAACAGAAAATCACAATTCATCATATTTCTAGTTTTATCTTATTGTCCATCTCCTAGCCACTTCTCTGTGAATCCAGTTTATGACAAAGTGTCTTTAGTATTTTATTCATATTTTTTATGAAGCTTTGGATTCAGTTTTATATTTAAAATTAGAAAAACATGTAAGTCCTGCGTTTCGTCCTTTTCACCACCAGAGGGTGCTTCAACAGAAAATCACTTTTCATCATATTTCTAATTTATCTTATTTTCCATCTCCTAGCCACTTCTCTGTGAATCCAGTTCATGTCAAAGTGTCTTTAATATTTTATCCATATTTTTTTATGAAGCTTTGGATTAAGTTTTATGTTTAAAATTTGAAAAACATGTAAGTCCTGCGTTTCCTTTTTTCACCACCAGAGGGTGCTTCAACAGAAAATCACAATTCATCATATTTCTAGTTTTATCTTATTGTCCATCTCCTAGCCACTTCTCTGTGAATCCAGTTTATGACAAAGTGTCTTTAGTATCTTATTCATATTTTTTTATGAAGCTTTGGATTCAGTTTTATATTTAAAATTAGAAAAACATGTAAGTCCTGTGTTTCGTCCTTTTCACCACCAGAGGGTGCTTCAACAGAAAATCACTTTTCATCATATTTCTAATTTATCTTATTTTCCATCTCCTAGCCACTTCTCTGTGAATCCAGTTCATGTCAAAGTGTCTTTAATATTTTATCCATATTTTTTTATGAAGCTTTGGATTAAGTTTTATGTTTAAAATTTGAAAAACATGTAAGTCCTGCGTTTCCTTTTTTCACCACCAGAGGGTGCTTCAACAGAAAATCACTTTTCATCATATTTCTAATTTATCTTATTTTCCATCTCCTAGCCACTTCTCTGTGAATCCAGTTCATGTCAAAGTGTCTTTAATATTTTATCCATATTTTTTTATGAAGCTTTGGATTAAGTTTTATGTTTAAAATTTGAAAAACATGTAAGTCCTGCGTTTCCTTTTTTCACCACCAGAGGGTGCTTCAACAGAAAATCACAATTCATCATATTTCTAGTTTTATCTTATTGTCCATCTCCTAGCCACTTCTCTGTGAATCCAGTTTATGACAAAGTGTCTTTAGTATTTTATTCATATTTTTTTATGAAGCTTTGGATTAAGTTTTATGTTTAAAATTTGAAAAACATGTAAGTCCTGCGTTTCCTTTTTTCACCACCAGAGGGTGCTTCAACAGAAAATCACAATTCATCATATTTCTAGTTTTATCTTATTGTCCATCTCCTAGCCACTTCTCTGTGAATCCAGTTCATGACAAAGTGTCTTTAGTATCTTATTCATATTTTTTTATGAAGCTTTGGATTCAGTTTTATATTTAAAATTAGAAAAACATGTAAGTCCTGCGTTTCGTCCTTTTCACCACTAGAGGGTGCTTCAACAGAAAATCACTTTTCATCATATTTCTAATTTATCTTATTTTCCATCTCCTAGCCACTTCTCTGTGAATCCAGTATATGACAAAGTGTATTTAGTATTTTATTCATATTTTTTTATTAAGCTTTTGATTCAGTTTTATATTTAAAATTAGAAAAACATTTCAGTGCTGCGTTTCCTCCTTTACACCACCAGAGGGTGCATAAACTAAAACATCACAATTCATCATATTTCTATTTTTATCTTATCTTTTCTTATCTTATATTATAAATACCTTATCTTATTTTAAATTGGTGGGTCCCTTATATTTTATACTTGTTGTTTCATGAACCTGTAGATGCAATTTGTATTTGAAAATAGAGAAACATGTCATTCCTGCGTTTCTTCCTTTTCACCACAAGAGGGTGCTCTAGAATCTATTTCTGATGCTCCATGAACAAAACACCACAAATCATCATATTTCTATAAAAACAAGGTCAAGCTAGGTTAATTTTTCATATGTAAAAATAAAAGAAGATCTGGACTCAAAGTCGTTTGCACAAGGCACTGACTTGCTTTACAAATACAGAAAATTACGAGAAATCTTAATATTTCAGCTGCAAACTGAGGAACACCAAACTGTCACTTTATCTTTCAGGAAAATAAAGATAACACTAGAAAGGCCAATGCACATGTTCAAAAATACAGTGGACGGATGCGTGGGAGGAAAAGCAAGTGCAGGTGAGAGAGGATGAATCCTGCACACTGTCCTGTGGGCCTTCATCAGGTAAACCAAACCTCACCTGATGAAAACCCCTCAGGACAGAAACGTTTCCTCTTCTCTCAGGACAATACAGATCAAATGTTCACAAATCGTGCATCCTGTCGATCTCAAAGATAATCAGCCATGAAAGACATTTATCTGAAGATACAAGGTGAGAGCATCTGCAGGCACGAGGGCGACACCTTCAATGCATTTCACCCTCCACTGAAATGTGCAGTGACTCCAGCAGAACAAGCAGCGTGTCACCTGATATGAGGAGCAGGTCGAGGACGCAGCAGTAACAGTCAGATGAGAGTCTGACAGCACCGCAGCTTCAGGATGACACTGCAAACCATGAAGGTAAATATTCTGTGAACAGATCTGAGAGCTTATGGGAATAATGGGAAGTTTTTGTGAGTCGCCCGCGTTGTTTTGTTCTGAATTTGAAGTGACAACATGGCTTTAAATGGAACAACTAGAAATGACTTGACAAATGTTCTAGAAACAAGTGAAACTATTAAGATAAAATAAGAGAAGATAAACTTTGTGGAGCCCACATCAGGGAATTCACTTGTTCCAGCAGCAGAGAGTGGAAATGATGTTGTGAAAGAATGAAAGAGCTATACAATAAAATGAAACAATACAATCTAGTGATCCTGATGGGAAAAACCTGAAGTTTCCTCCAGAATATTATGATATTACCCTGACAACAGTAAATAACAGTTGTGAAACAGCGACTGATGTGCCAGAGACAGCTCTGAGATCAGCTGCTGCTTCAGCTCACGAAGCAGATTCACTCAGAGCTGTGAGGATGTTAGTAGAAGCTTCTCTGAGCCGTTTCTAAAACCAGCGATTCCTTCAAGCTTCTGCCGAACAATAACATCCAAACTCAAAACACCCTCGACCTCAAGCCAAGAATTCCATTAGAACATTCACACTGTCACCACATCTGTCCGAATGAGAACCAGCTCCTCTGTTCACCCCCGGGAGGAAACAGGATAAAAACCGTGTTGTGCACTGGAGCTGACACGTGAAAAATGTTGGTGTTTAACCTCAGTTCAACTGAGTTTGTGCAACACTTACCAAAGTGCTGCCTCCCTTTTTTTGGAAGCAACAACATGTGTAGCAAACAGAAACATCTGGAATGTGCATGGAAGTCTGAGCTCAATGCTCTGCAACTCAAAACACAGGCAACACACACATTCAGACCAACAACAGAAACATGCACAGCATTTATGACACAAATAAACTTTATTCAGAACTTTCCTTAACAATGTTACAATGAGAATAAAACAGTCAAATTAACGACAATAGTTAGAAAACACAACCAGATCCACCCACATGCTGCAAATAGAGGCAACACAACCGATCACAGTAATGTTGCAGGTCACACACACACAGTCACAAATAGTTAAATTCACTTGAAACATTTCGGTTTTGACAAAGTTAATGAATCTGATGCTTTGTTGCATAGTTTGATTTGATCATGAAAACAGACAGATGAGATAACGTGATCATGTTTTCTGTTTTAATTCTAAAAGTGAGTTCTGCTTGATTACATCTTCTTTCATGACTTATCTATACATCTATATATATGTATATATACAGTATATATATATAAAAGTATGTCCTTTATATCCTCAGTAAATTCAGTATATAAACAGGATTCATTCCAAAATCAGGGCTCCTTCACTTTCTTTCTTACTCTCTATCCCTCTCTCCCTCTCTCTTTCTGTTTCCACACATCGACACCACATCTGTGCGAGTGTGTTCAAAGTGACACCTATCAATGATTTGAGCTGGTTTAGTGTCAGTTAAATGGAGACACCCATGAAGTAACGCTCTTCAAACAAGCCCCGGGGCATTAGGGAAGACGTCCACTGTCTGTTTGTTTGCTGAGGATGTCCGGTGTGCAGAATATGATGTCTATTCCTCATAAAGGCACAGCTTTATATTTGTTAAGCTTTTAACGGGCTTTTAGCTCTGCACTTACACAAAGGGAAACTTCCACGGGCTAAAATGGAATTTTATTTCCCAGTCCAACTCTGAAGTGTCCTGGATGCTGCCATGTTGTTCTGTAAAGAACATCATGTTGTTCTCAGGAATCATCAAGTGAGAGGTTTCCTCTTCCAAGTTCTATTGAGGAACCAGACAGAAACAGGAAGGGGGATATTGATTATGTAAATACATGGTATGGGATTTATGAGGGTGGACCAGTGATGTTATGTGGAGTCAGCTGAGGGTCATACCTGAACATGACCTGAGCCGACACCAGGAGAAAAACTGCTCCTTGATGGCAGCACTGGAAAAGTACGTTAGTGACTGGGAAAGTTCACATGAGCGCCACCTAGTGTTGAAACAAGCCAGGAAGTCACCTCATAATCAACATGAGGTTTAATAGTCCCTTTAGAACATAGAACAAGATGGTGAATATCATTTGTAAGTTTGAAATCCTTCTGCACAGTTTAATTATTCATTGAAGCTCTAACTCTGCCACAGCAGTGCAACATGGCGGCGTTAGTATCCGGGATCTTCTGGCTTCACTTCTGGAATGTGGGAGGAGACCTGTCATCCATCTTCACGTGCAGCCAACAGATCCAGATGGTTAATGATATTATTAAGGATTAAAATGACATGTGTTTCTTATCAGAGGCACAATGACCAGTCCATGCTCCTCGCCCAGTAAACATTACAACTCCCAGTTAGACAGGACTTCTGCACGTGTCAACTCTCCTGCTGCAGCTTTAAACCAGAGCCCGTTATTCGACATGAGCTGCAGCAGAGGTAGAACAAATGAATCACATCCAAACAGTCTGTAAAGATGTGTGGAGCCGGAGCGGTTTGGGGAAGAGCCTGGTGACGAGCTGCACTTCCTCCAAAACACTGGGACCTGACGAACTTTACACCGCAGGACGTTTATTGTCCCACCTTTGAAACTCCACGCGAGATAATGTTTAACTGAAAAGCCAGCGTCGCATAACTTTAGAGCCTCTGGGTACAGTGGAACCCAGTGGATCGATGGAGCTGTGATTAGGAGGGTTACTGGTTCACATCCCCCATCAAGAGAGAAAATGGTTTGTTGCTGGTTTGCAGATTCTCACATGAAGATGTTGTGGAATGTTTTTGATTTAATTCCTGACTCTTGTGCGCCCAACCCACGAACAGGGCTCCATCGCCAAAGTGCTGCTGGGACTTTTCGGATTAGCGATCGTCGTCATTCTGATCGCGGTGCCAACGACCTTGTTCCTGAAAAGTGAGTGTTTGCTTTTTAAACGATTCACGTGTTGACATTGAACGGATCAATCGCTCTGACGCACCGTTAAATGCCCCCAGGAGAATTACGCACGCGTCATTACGCACGATCCGCTTGGAGCGTTGTTGAATGGCACCTTAATATATTGTTTTCTTAAATCTTTATCCCATTCATGATGTTGCATATTTTTATCTTTCACATCTCAGTAGATCTCTTTATCTCTCCAAATAAGAAGTGACTCGGGATAAGCTCTCTATCACTTCCAGCCTCTTATCTTCTTTTATGATGAGGACTATGATGCAACTGTGATTATCTGTGAACTATGACTCGTCTGCCAGGCTCTCACTCCCCTAACGCACGTTTCAGAGGAGCAGGGAGGCGATGGCAACGAGAGGTCCTTCACCCTGGATGACGTCTTCAACAGAACACTGAAACCAGCGGGCTACAGCATGATGTGGATCTCAGGTGGGAGACGCTTTGCGATGAGCACAGATATGGAGAGGAGGAGTGGTACCAGGGTGGAGGTGGGACATGGTGCCAGTAAACGTGTCCCTGAAGATGCTTTATTATCATCAGCTGCTCTGCTCTGTCCTGGTTACTTATTCACTCCCTTCATTCCAGTGCTATGCACGTGCACGCGTGGAGGTGCACGTGCATGGCATTTTCTGTTGTTTACAGTTTATAAAAGTACAGAAGAAAACACGTGCAGTAAAGGAAGATTTACTATAGAGGCGACAGGATGTATAATGTATCACTGTTGCTTTAATAAATAACCAGGTTACTGAAATGTTTTTTTATAATTAATACAAAAATAATGACTTAGTATCGCCAAACGATGATTTAAAATCCCAAAATAAATGAACATATATCACAAAATTACTTATAAACTCAAAATAATGAAATTAAATCTGAAAAGAATGACTAAGTATCTAAAAATAAGTCTCATAAACTCAAAATATTGATTTAGTGTCTTTAAATAATGACTAAATATCTTTAAAAACTTGTTAAAAAACAAATGTGATCTCAGCGAGTCCTTTATTTAATATATTTATTTACGTATTGCTGCCTCTATCGTCCTCAGCTTTTATGAAATATGTTCCTCTTGGAAGCTCAAACGTGTTCTCAGAGTTTTGTCATGTGATACATCATGAAGCTGAATACTTTACCACTCCATGTTTTATTGGACAGTTTAACAACAGAGCTGCCTCTATGCACTTTGAGGGTTTTACACAGACACAGGTTATCACCACGTTGAAGTAATAATAGATGTATAAATGAAAATGGACAGCTGCTGTATATTATATATTATATATCATACGCTCACTGTTAATCTATAAACTGCAGGACAAGCAGGAGTAGGGATTAAAAAAACTGAAGTTTCAGAGGCTAAAACATAACTTTAACACGTGTGTTGTACTTTTATTTGAATGTGCTTCCATTCTGATTAAGCCTGATCATCTAAACTCTTTATGCAAATGGTTCACCACAGATGAGGAATATCTGCAGAAGTCCGCGGGCTCGGTCTTCCTCCACAATGTGGTCAGTGGAGAGCGCGAGGAGTTCCTGAGCAGAGACAACTTTGTAAGTCGTGTGCATCCGTGTGTTTCTTTTTGTTTAAACTCACACAAAGAAACTTCAGTGTTGTCTGAGACGTCTCTGAAACTTTTCTGTTTCTCCTCCAACACAGACGGCGATGAAAGCGTACGACTACAAGCTGTCTGCCGACCACAAACATGTTGCTTTCATGAGCAACTACTCCAAGGTAAACTGACCTTTACTGCACATGTGTGTGATGCGTGTCTGCTGCTGCTGAGTGACCACACAGCCTTTTGTGTTTGTTTTTGTCCCATCAGCTGTGGAGACATTCGTTTACAGCCTCATATTCACTGTATGACCGGGTTCTGAAGTGAGTACCTCAGCTGTGAGTTTTAAAAAACCTTCACGACATTCGTGCAAATCTCTGAGATGTTTTCTCTGAAACCTTTCAGCAAATTTGTCACACCCTCCGACATTCCTGATGAGGTGCAGTTCTTTGCCTGGGCGCCCAAAGGGAACAAGCTGGTGAGCCCGGGCCGACTAATGATTGGTTATATGTGCATAACCCTGTGTGACACCCGTGTTATTTCAAGTGGGTGCTGGTGGAGGTCGTGGCTCTCAACCTTTCCCAAACACTCGAGGAGAGGGGCTTCAGAAGGGTCAGGAAACAAACCTTTGATGAACTTTGTGTTTCCAGGCTTTTGTTTGGAAGAATGACGTGTACGTAAAGACCAGCCCTGGCTCCGCCCCACAGCGGGTCACAGTCAACGGCAAGGAGAATCAGATTCTGAATGGGATCCCAGACTGGGTGTATGAGGGTAAGTGGTTGAACGTGAAGTCGTGAGGCATCTGGTATCTGGTACTAACCCTAACCCTCCTTATCTCAGTTCTGCTCCTTGATTCACACATTCATTAGACAAGGGAAACAGCATGAAACGACCAAGGACCTGAGTACTTCCTCCACTGATCACTTCTTAGAAAGCAGAAATTGAAAGTGTAACAAACCATCACTGGAGCGTTAACTGGTTTCTCTCCTGCACGTCACAGGAACATGCAGCGTTGTTAAAAAGTAGAATAGTGGCCTATTGGGGGAAGTGATGCAATTCTTCTGCTACAGTAAAAACAAACCACAGCAAAGTTTCCACAGAACAACACAGACGTGGTCCATGTCTTCACCTGAGCAAGAGGAAGACCTGGACGCTAACGCAGCTTCTCTCTCTCCTTCCTTCCAGAGGAGATGTTCTCCTCCAGCCAGGGCCTGTGGTGGTCACCAGGAGGGAAGTACGTGGCCTACGTAGAGTTTAACGACACAGAGGTCCACACTATAGAGTACTCCTGGTACGGAGACAACCAGTACCCCACCACTGTTTCCATCCCATATCCAAAGGTGGGACATCCATCCACTCTATACTGGCCTCATATTGCTGCATGTCAGTGAACTGTGTGTCATTATTCACATTATGTCTCTGTGCAGCCAGGAACTCCCAACCCTGTCGTCAAACTGTTTGTTGTGGACACTGACAACACGGCGGCCATTACTGAGGTCGTTGTTCCAGATTTATTCAACTCAAGGTACGTAACAGATTATGCATTTTATCTGGTAGCCTCCAAGAAATAGACAGAGTCCGGAGTGTGGCCTTCCTCTCGCCCTCAGTGAGCACTACCTGGCCACCGTGACCTGGGTGACAGACAAGCGCATCGCGGTCCAGTGGCTGAAGAGGGAACAGAACCACGTCATCCTGACCACTTACGACTTGAAGGGATCCAGTTGGGATCCTGTCGAGGTAAAAACATCATGAGCACGTGTTGCTGAGATAAGACCAAACATTTCCTCCTCCAGTAAATAGATAGTCTCCTCCCAGTCTGTGTGGTTCTTTCTTCAGAATAGACCCCGTTTCTTTTCAGAGTCCTGAGACAAAGTATGAAGCATTTAGTTATTTTAAAGATCCTCCACTTTCCTCATTTCAACACAGACGACAGACTGATGTTCATGTATTCTCCCTCTGACCTCACATGTAGCCGAAAGTTGCGACTTCTCGTAATATTACGATTTTTATTCTTGTAATATTATAACTTCACTCGGATCTCAGATGTTTTTTAGAATGTTTGCTTGATTTAACTCTAAACACCAGTTGCTCATCGTTTTGCAGAATCTGCATTTGAGGAGTTCCACAGGCTGGATCGGGCGGGTACGTCAAAGAACAGAAAACTATTCCTTCTATTATTATATTTACTTGAAAAATCAATGTATGATGTAAGTTACTACATCATTGCCAGACCAACAGTCAGTTCCTCTTTCACAGGAATATAGTCTAGATCACCACTTCCTGTCTCAGTAACATTTACTACAGTTCCCAGCAGAATGAATGAATTTAAAAATGAAACCATAAATTCCATTGATTCTTTTCACAGTGAGAACATATAGATTAATTATTGCATTTTGCATTATATATTCTAACGTTCCTTTTTCTTCCTATAGTTCTCTCCAGCAGAACCTGTCTTCACTGTAGACAAGAACAGCTACTACCTGCTGATGAGTGACACTAAGGGGTACAAGCACATCCACCACGTGGTCGGGGTACGTGGCAGGAAAACTACAGTGTGATCCTTTATTTAAAGGCAAAGTCTTATATGTCAAATATTCTGTTGTGCTTCTTACAAACAGAAAAAAGCGACACAAATCACCTCTGGAGAATGGGAAGTCATTGACATTCTGAAAGTCACTGCAGATAGTGTGTAAGTAACTGTGACTGTGATTTGGTTTAAACTATAAAAAAAATTCTAAATCATTTTCTTACATTTTATTTAAACTCTTGTTTGAGTAACGTCTGAACTCCACAGGTATTTTTCAAGTAACGAGGGTGGCAAGCCAGGACAAAGGAACGTTTATGAGTAAGAGTTTTACTGTATTTGATCTTTATTTCTTATTAAAAGTGTTGTTTTTCTAGACTCACAGTGTGTGTGTTTGTGTGTTTGTGTGTTTGTGTGTCTCAGATGGACAAAACAAGGGACCAGGTGTCTGACGTGTTCGTTAAACGTAGAAAAATGTCAATACAACTCAGCTTACTTCAGCCACAATGCCTCCTTCTACCGAATGAGCTGCAGCGGTCAGTTATACTTCAACGATTCCTCCAGGCTCATGCAATAAACAACAGTCTGTGTATTTATACATGGGGATAACACTCCTGTACTTGGTGTTCACAGGTCCAGGTATTCCTTACCACTCTCTCATGGATAACAGGAATAATAAAGGTATTCTACACATTTAGAGCTGAAGCTGATATAAAACCAAGGAGCAGAAAAACATTTGATCTAATCTGTGTTTTTCTACCTTTGCAGAGGTGAAGCCTCTGGAGGACAACAGTGCATTCAGCAGCCTGATCTCTGACATCCGAATGCCCAGCATGCGGCGTGGAAGCATCAAACTTTACGGATTCGGTGAGTAACTCAGTAGCAACTGTACAAGTGACTGTGGAGAAAATACTGTACTTCTTACTACTGCCAGAATATGCAGCCATTGAAGATTTGTTAAAGGATCTGAGTCCTTATAGAAATGGGTTCAAGTATTTATTAAGTAGTTGCAGCAAATAGACGTATCCCTTCTGTATTTCCCACATGGTTTCATTTTAGTTTGAGGCCCAGATTTAGTTCAAAGTTGATTTTAAATATGCTCTTCTACTTTTGTTATGTATATTTATACTTGCTCTTTTATTATCCAATTACTCTTAGTTATATCAAAACAGAATTATTAAATTCCATTCATTTTTTGTGTTTTTGACAGATTTGTGGTACCAGATGTTTTTGCCTCCAGACTTTGATGAATCCAAGAAGTACCCTTTACTGATAGACGTGTAAGAATCACTTTTTGAACAGGAAATTAAATGAATCTGACTTCTCCAGACTGATTGTGGATTGTGACCTTCCAGTTACGCAGGGCCCTGCAGTCAGAAGGCCGATTACGTCTACAGGGTGAGCTGGTCCACTTACCTGGCGAGCACGGAGAAAGTCATCGTGGCCAGCTTTGACGGAAGAGGAAGTGGTTTCCAGGGAGACAGGTTAATGCATGAGATCTACAAACGTCTGGGAACCTATGACGTGGAAGATCAGATAACAGCGGCCAAGTAAGGAAAGCGAGGAGCGGTTCAGACAAGTCAGTGCATCATAAAAACAAACAGCCTCAGCCTCTCCAAGGAAAAGCTTGATGAAACTGGATTTGACTCGTTTCACTGGTTGAGATGCTGCCCCACACACACACTCACTGGGAATGTCCTGATTAACACTGAGGCCGACCAGTATAGATCGTGTCTGAACAATCTGCTCTTTGGTTTTTAGGGAATTCATCAAAATGGGCTTCATTGACAAAGACAGAGTTGCTATTTGGGGATGGGTGAGTAGAGGCAGAGCTCAGTGATGTGATGTTGATGAACCACAGTATAATGATCACTTCACCCCCCCCCCCCCCCCCCCCCCCCCCCCTGCAGTCTTATGGTGGATATGTGACGTCAATGGCGCTGGGATCTGGCAGCGGAGTTTTCAAATGTGGGATGGCGGTGGCCCCGGTGTCCAAATGGAAATATTACGGTATCTATTCGTTGTTTTTAATCTTCTTTAAGCAAATTCACGTCTCCAACCTTTTCCACAACTGATCTACTCACTATAACTAGTGAATCAAGTTGTATTTGTATGGGACCAAATCACAAAAATACATTATTTGAAGGCATTTGTTTGACATGTGAGGACACCAGAGGCCACACGAGGAAAGTATTAAAGAATACAAAAGTAAAAGGTGAGGTTAAAAACCAATCAGAAGGAAAAGGCAGGAATGTGAGTGATGAGACAAAGTGACACAAACATCCAGTTAATGAGACACTGGTGAAAGTAATTAAGGCGAAGCAGGTCATTAACAAAGGAGGTAAATGATGTGCAGCTCTTTCTCTATCATAAATCACTCAGGGGCGATTTAGGTTTCAGTATCAGACAAAGATCCATGAATGATTCCCTGGGAAATTGGTGAGAATGTCAATAATATCTTTCCTGACCCACATCCTTCCAAGTTTCCTGTTTCCCATCTGTACTTTCTGCGTGAGTGAGTCAGAGAATCCTGCAGAAGGAGGAAACTCACGGTATCTGCACTGATGTGTTTGTTCCAGACTCCATCTACACGGAGCGCTACATGTTGACGGCCTCAGAGAACCCTGACGGATACGCTGTAAGTTTCACACTCTGTCGTATCGTGATCACACTGAACTAACAACTCACTAACAACTCACTAACAAACACACATGTGATTGTGTGCAGAACTCCACAGTAACTGCCAGGGCTAAGAATTTCCATTCAGTGCAGTATCTCCTGGTTCATGGAACAGCTGATGGTGAGTCACACAGGAACTTATTCATCTGTGTGATAATATGACACTTTCCAGCTCCTGAAATGTTTCCTTACTCTATGTTTTTCTCTGTTGTGTTTTTCCAGACAACGTCCACTTCCAGCAGGCAGCTGAGATCTCTGAGGCTCTGGTGGAGGAGCATGTGGACTTTGAGGCTATGGTGAGTTATCAGAGAGAAAGACAGTAAAATATACAACATGCTCGTTGACATGGACTCGTGTCGTTAACGTGGAACATGTTTTTCTTTCAGTGGTACACGGACAAGGATCACGGCCTCAGCGGCTCGGCCAATCAGCACGTCTACACCCACATGAGCCACTTCCTGCAGAGGTGCTTTGCCTGAAATCCACCGGATGATCTTTTTCTCAATGTGAATAAAAACTGTTTTAATTGTAAATGCAGGAGTGATCAATATTGATGTCTTGTCTTTTTTAAGTTTTCATTTGGACCATAAACTGGATAAAGAGAAAGTCAATCTGTGAAATTTGTTCTTACGTATACTCAGTTGGATAAAGATTCTTTTACCTTTACAAAGTGATTTTTATATATTTTTACTCGATTCATGAGATAATTGACTGTTTGATGTGATAATTGTTTTCTATAATAATAAAGAATTAAACAGAGAAACAGAAAACGTGTTTTGTCTGCACTTCATCAGCATAGACACGATATGAGAGGTTGTGCTTTCATAAGAATTCACCGCATTGGAGACAGTATTTCAATAAAACATCATACAGAGACTCAAAGTCAAAATGCTGTGTTAGTAAATGGTAGTATTTACTATAATATAATTAGTAATGAAACTTGGAAGGATGTGATATTAACTTTTTGGGTCAGATTTTGATTAAGTAGGTTTATCCAGAGATATGTGTTCACTGTCTTAAACAGGTCGGGCAACATTTCCTCGATCTTCTCAAGAAATAAAGCTGAAATCTTTACCAGACAAATCAGGCCCGTGTATATAGTGCTCATGTTATTTGTCTGACTTACGTGTATGCTCCAAAAGTTTGTGTTCAGGTCCACCAAAGGGTTCCAAAGCAACACAGAGGTAAAGGTGAGGACAAGGAGGAAAATGGTGGACAGAGAAAAAGACAGAAACAGTTAACGAGACATAGATGAGACTAATGAGGGCGGAGCAGCTAATTAACGAGGTAGAGACACAGGAAACAGGAAATCATGAACTCAAGCCCAAACATCTATCTATCTCTATCTATCTATCTATCTATCTATCTATCTATCCATCTATCTATCTATCTATCTATCATAGTCATATAGCAGCAGCAGCCCGTGAACGTGTGTTTTCCCCGAGCTGCACAGATCTCTATTTGACTTTGGCCCCTGTAAAACAGATAACTGCCAATGATGCAAAAACCAGTCAATATTTCCCATCTTCTAAATCTGACAAATACTGACTCATCTGCCCGGATGTGACAGCAGCACCCATCAGCCCCCCCCCCCCTCCCCATCACAATGACATGGCTGCACATGAGAGCATCTCCCCCACGATCTGTTTAACAGGATGAGCGCGCTTGTTTGATCTTGACACCTAAGTACCAGCTGGCATCACGCATGAACGCCACCTCTCTGGACAAACGCTCGTCCACTCGGCCAATGTGTCGGGGCTCTGTGTCTAATGGGTCGAAAGTAACAGGTGGGACTGGTGCAGTTGTAAAACCGGTCCACCTGGGAGGCCTCGTCCTCCCGCTCCACCTCTTACAGTATATAAGGTCCCACGGTGAGAGAGAGACACACACACCAGCAACAAGCAGAGGAAGTACCTGCACCGAGAGAAGAGACGGTGAGTTTTCATTCCTGATCCGCTCAAGTGCACGTTTCTATCTGAAAGTACATGTGAGCTTTGTGTTGTTCAGGTCAGAACCATGAAGAGCATCCACTCCCTGGCTGGAATCCTCCTGCTCCTGGGCTTTGTCCACAGCAGCTGGCAGGTTCCTCTGCAAGAGGCCGACGACAGCTCCAGGTAGTAGTACTCAAAGTACTCTCGAATGGAAATACTGTACTTTACCTATAGTCCAGGGGGAATATAATACTGCAAGTGTGTTTTAAATATCGATATCAAAGGCAAAGTGGAGGTCAAGTCTGGGCAAATGGAAAAAACTACGGATGCAATACCTCTCCTCTTGTGTTAGTGTGGACTTCACTGTATTTATACACACCTTTCATTTTTCATGTTCTCTCTTTTTTTTTTTACTTTTCTAATACATTTCATCAAATAGGCCTAAGTCAAACTTTATCCATGTGAATAAGTAGCATGCTGATACAGGAGAAAGGAAATATCAGACTTTAAGAGTCACATTTCAAACTGCTGCTGTAGTTTGCAGACCGAGGACACGCTAACAGACGAGCTGAGGCAGCTGCCCAGCATGAAGAGACACTCCGAGGGGACCTTCTCCAACGACTACAGCAAATACCTGGAGGACAGGAAGGCGCAGGAATTTGTGCGGTGGCTGATGAACAACAAGAGGAGCGGGTCAGTGTGGAACCAATAGCTTCTCATTTTCATTTAACAATCAAACCACTTGAAGCTCAGGGTGTTAGAATAAACTTCGGAACTTAAAACTGGATTGAATGTAATGAGAGTTATTATAAGTATGTAGAAAAAGAACAGTACACCAATATTTGTCTGTACTTTCCTTCAAACTTTAAAAAGAATGTCTTTCTCATCTTGATATTATTGGTGATTCTGTGTTCTCAGAGCTGCAGAGAAGCGCCACGCAGACGGGACCTTCACCAGCGACGTGAGCTCCTTCATGCAGGACCAGGCGCTCAAAGACTTTGTTGCCAGACTCAAGTCTGGACAAGTCAGAAGAGAGTAGGCTTCTTCCTCTTCCTCCTCCTGCTACAGTACCAAAGCTCCCTAATGGCCGCCTGCCTGTGTCTGATTCCACCGTGACGACAAAGACAGAGGGAGAAGTTGAATCAGAGGGAAAAAGAGAATCAACATTTCTTCTTGTGCCCTTTGCTCTCCTTCTGTTGCTTCTGTTTCTCCATGATTCTTGTGGTTGTGCTGAAAATAAATCACCTGAACCTGTTGCACCGTGTTAATTGACATGTGATGATTATTTCGATCACAAGAACACAAAAACATTACTGATGAAAAGATGATTTTCTTTCCTCTGAGAGCGCCGAGGTTTCCACATGATGAGCGTGAGTGGGCAGAGTTTATATTGTGTGCCTGTGTACATACTCAGATCTGAGAAGGACAGGTGGGGCGAGGCCATCAGCAGGAGGCATGTAGACGGCAGCTTCACCAGTGATGTGAACAAGGTGCTTGACTCCATGGCTGCCAAGGAGTATTTACTGTGGGTCATGACCTCCAAGCCTTCAGGGGAAAGGTAAAGCCGAGTCACACGAGCGACCTGATGAAGGCCGGGGTCGTGTTTTAAATCCTCCGGCTGCATGATTGTGATTTTCTCTCTTTTTCGCAGCAAGAAGAGTGAAGTGGACCAATGAGACGCTGCGGAGGGGACCCGTCTATGTGCTGCACGTGAAGCCATACACAGGAGGAACAGGAAGCCATTCTGCTTTGCATGTTGACATGTCAACGTTCTATTTAAATTAGTTTTTTACTTCATGTGATGCAAAGATACAAAACAAAAAAAAACAACAAGTCTTCTATGGTGTTTATGGAAATGAAATTCAGGGCATGTTTTTTCTACAAAATTTAAATTATTGTCTATATTTTTAAAGTGAAAACAAGAACACAAAAAGCTAAATCTCAGGTTAGTGGAATAGAAAACACTTGTAGTGTCGTTGGTTTTCATAGTGTGTCATTAAACCGCTCTGCAAAATAAAGATTTTCATTGTAAAGTTGTGTTTGTATATTAAAATACCACATACTCTATTTATTAAATTTTCCATCCATATGAATGTCAGCACAAACCCATTGGTTCCAAGTTATAAATATTTAGTTGAAGGGATTTGCCTCGAGTTGAGGACAGTTTATCGTCAGCACACACAAAAAAAATATATATATAGGGTAAGCTATTGTTTTAAGGTTGCTGTCAACTCAAATATTTCAGTTAATCTATATTAAAATACATTTACAATGTTCACAGTCAAATATCTACACATCTCTGATCATACATTTGAGTCTATTTGTACCAAACTTCTCCACAGATATCCTGAGATCAGCAGATCATGTGTTCTATGAGGTCACAGCGACCTTGCCCTTTGACCTTTCACCACCAAAATCTCAGCAGCTCCTCCCCGAGTCCAAGTGAACAGTTATTTCCAATCTGAAAACATTTCCTCGAGGCGCTTTAGAGATATCGGATTCTTAAAGACACAGAGTTAAATCCCAGCGTAGTTTTTTCAATGTCTTTATTTATGCTCTCACTCGCTCTCTCTCGCTCTCTCTCTCTCTCTCACATTCTCATGAAACGAATCACAGTTGAACAACAGATCTGAACTGAACCTTCTATACATGTGACTTAAATGATCAAACAGAAAGTGTACATCATCTATCACTACCAAATTTAAGGCAGAATTCCACACAGACGTGGTCAAATGAATTGATTTGATATAATTTTGACCCATTTTAAGTGTCTCTAATCAACTAAGAACCATCAATAAGACAATGGAAAAAGAACATCTACAACAAAATCCTGCCTTCAACACTGACTTCATGTTAGTAATATATTAGTAACATTTTACATGAATAAAATATACTATGTATTATACATTGTTAAGACTCTTCACCGTTTATTACATGTTGCCCTTCCCAGAAAAAAGGTATTATTGCATCTCTAGAAGAAACCGAGGTCCTGCGGCGAGATGGTCGTTTATTTTCCTCAAAACAATTCGCTTCCGCTGCTAACACACGCCGAGGGCCGATTGGAGAGGAGATCACATGTCCCTGGATGACACTTACTGACAAGATGAGGAACAGGAAGCAGGTGGAAAACACAGAACTATCTGCACAAAGTTTTTCCAAACTATCCGCCAGCTCACAACATTTTCCAATAAACTGCCCCCGCTGTCCTCAAAGAAATAGTTTTGAGAAAATATGCTCTCTTGTTTTCTGTTAAGTTAAGATGACGAGATTTATCCGAGCGGTAAAATATGCAGCGACACCAACAAGCCAAGGAAAAACACAAAATTGCAAAAAAGTTTTTACACTTAACACTTTGTCCAGATAAAACTAAAGAGATATAAAGAGTTGACTGGTGGAGCTTTTGGCCTTTATGCTGAGCTAAGCAACATGTGACGCGTGAGGGCCACTTAAAGGGAAAAAACTGTCGTAACATTACAAGAATAAAGTCACAATATTAAGAGAATACAGGTGTAATATTTTGAGGAAACAAAGTCTTAATCTTACTTGAATAAAGTTAAAAAGCAAAAGCTTTTCCTAAAAGTGTATTTTCTTTATTCTTGGATTATTACAACTTCTTATCTCATTGAATTATGACTTTTTTCTTAATTACGACTTTTACTTCCATATTTTTCTCCAAATCTCTATTTTTTCCTTCAATATGGCCCAAAATAAGTGACCGGGGGAAATACTTAACCGAAGGAGAGACACTCGTATGTAAAAGAGCAACGGAGAAACCTGGAGTGATATGAGCTGTCACTGTCACAAAAACATTTAGATATACAGAATATATAAAATGTATATTTAATACTTTAAAAAGAAATGGTACTAGATTCGCTATGTTGCCAACTCTTTTAGACAAAACTGAAATAGATTAGTATCTGCAAATCTACTCTTTAGTGATTCTACTGTGAGGTGCATAAAGTCAATAAATGCTGCATTAAAAATCCACAGTGTGGGTTTCCTGTGGCAGCTTTTTAAAAGGAGTCATATTGGAAAAATATAAAAACATACAAAATACAAATCAAATGGATTTAAAAATTGTTTAAAATGTTTGTGTAATTGGCCCGTCAACACAGCAGTTACCGTAAGTGTCGTATAATTCTGGATTCCTATTGTTGCTGGTATCACCAAACACTGAATTACATAGAAAAAGAACACAGATGTGTCTCGGCTCCTCAGCATTAACACTGTTTCTAACAAATTTGTAGTTTTACACAACTTGCACACAGACTTACATGACAAAAACACAGTGTAGCACAGTACAAAGGTGATTGAGTGTGGCACGGTACAGATTTTTAGTTTTTTGATCGACTGATCGACAGCACAATGGCACCGCCAGTAGGTGTCATCACAAACTTGTCTCCCTGTCCAAGCTCTTGTCGTGCCTTCGCCGCTTCTGGCGCTTTTCGCGCTTTTCGCCGCCTCTGGAACAACTGCACCGAAAAAATTAATATTAAAATCAGAGGAAAATACAAGAACAATCAGGCCCATATTCTCTGTAGGGACTTTAGATTTGAAATTCAAGGTGCAAATATGCATCAATCCAGATCACACAGCATGCAAATATATCTATCTCACACTTTTGTGTTTGCATTTCAGGGCTTTTGGTGTTTTCAGACATGGACTCACAAAAGTGTTCAGATATTTGGGTCCAGACATTTTCCCGAGTGTCTTTTCACATATGAAGAACAGAGCAGGAGAATCTCATCTGCCTTCCAAGTAGTTATTGTCGTCGGCATCCTGCTGTATTCTCACATGGACTCACTCGGAAAAATGCCCAGAAATCAGTGCATATCTGAAAGCAGCATTATAGTGCTATTACTTTTACAACTTTTACAACATGCTGGAACTGCAACATCATAAAATGTGTCCTTGAAGTAACATGCACGCCCCAGGCCATGCTGTGACAAATGATCTCACTATCTATTCACTGATCTCAATCACCACTTCATCACGGACCAACACCATCGTCATCATGCAGCAATCAGCAGTAAACACACAGGACAACACTCTCCATGCTGGCGGGGTCTGGGAGCCACTTACCTTTGGGATATCAGCTTCTGAGAGGTTAGGAAGGGGAGCTTAGGGTGGAATGGAATGAGAGAAGCAGGCAGGAGATACTATGTTAGTCTACTCTGCTGGAAATATGCGCTGCTCTAAGATAAAACCTTTCATCTAAACAAACAGGCGACTCAGTTTCCTGGAAAAGTATAAAACCCAAATATTCCATAACGCTTCGATAACAAATATCGGTCACTGCTTGATTTAACACTAAAACACACTGTAAAAATACACTGAGGTCCTGGAATCAGCAGGTATCTGTGATGTGGATATCTGAGAGCTGTGTGGGGGAGGAGGCTGACCTCTTAGCGCTTGGTTCCTTCTTGGTGCTCTCCACAGGGCTGACGCTCTTCCACACATTCCCGAAGGAACCTTTGGACATCTCGTCAGTGATGTTCACCGTGGCTGGGTCACTCCTTCAAAAACACATCACAGAGGATAAACACAACATAAGGTCTTCATGGTGTTTATCAAAGCGTTCAGCAGAATGTTCTCAATAGGACTCACGTGATTAAAGAACATGATTAAAGATTAACATGTCTTACTTGTAGGGTCCCTCCAGTGGCAATTGCACGATGCCTTCCTCCTCTACAATAATACTGGGCTCCTCCTGGAGAAAGAGACAAAAGAGAAAATCTGAAACACATGCACGAGTGTTGCAGCTGCATTGGTGAAAACGTGAAGTTCCGACTCTGCTGCTGCACCTCTTCTGCCGCATCCTCCAACTTCTTCTTCTTCCACTCGGGCATCAGGTCGTCCAGCCAGCTCAGCTCTCTCTTGGTGAAGCCAAAGTCCAACAGTTTACGGATGAACACCAGGGCCAGGACCTGGAACCGAGGAAACAGACATCAATAAGCAGTATGAGCAGAATTAAGACAGACAAACATGCTCACCGTGACATTACCATCATGGGGAAGACGATGGCAGCTTTGGACGTCTTGATGATCCACAGCAGGGCCAAGCAGGTGAGCTGGACGATGGTGAAGAGGTGCACCTTCCTCAGAGGGACGTGGCGAAGGTAGATGAAGTCCGGCTGATGTTTGGCTGGCATGCCGAACAGCTTCAGTCGGTCAAAGAACTGCATGGATACACAGACACAAGCTCATGAGTTCATCCAGAATCATTTCCTGGAGATAATAATAATAATAAAGATGAATAAATATCTTCAGTGGTTGGCCTCACCTGAATACCTCTGAGTGAGGAAGCCCCCATGTAGAGAAAGACCCCGTACAGCACGGGCATGGGGATGAACTGAAGTAGGAGAAATATTCAGGATCAGGATTAAAACTATCCAAACTAACACTTGCCCCAATTTCTAACACTTGTAATATATAATAATTAATAACAAATGAAATAGCAATTCTGATGTATATTTTGAGGATCCCTCTGACCTTCAGCACGGAGGTCATGAACACGGAGCAGCCCATCAGCGTGAAGATCATGAGGCCGGTGAAGCGCTGCTCTCGGATGCCCAGGAACTTGGGCTGCTCCCCGGGGGCGGAGCACTCCGACTCCAGCTTCAGGCTGTTCACGTGGGAGATGGAGAGCACGGTAGCTGCCACGAACCACGGCAGGCCCATCACAGAGCACACTCCCAGCATCACCCCCACCACAAACAGGTCCAGGTGATAGCCACAGCCTTTCTGCAGGAGTCGGACAAGGAGCAGCGACATTTAGATCAAGCAGAGTTTCAATAATTCAGTTTCCTTTGTGGTTAGAATCTCAAAAACCTTCAGTTTGTGCTCCTTCCTGTTTATGATGACGGCCGTGATCTGCTGGTCCATGAAAATGAGGATGGTGCAGAGCAGAGCCGGGATGAAGGTGATGATGGTGGTCCACCAGGGGTTGGGCCCCACAGGGTTTATGAGCCAGCCACGATCGTCTCTGGTTGGCTGAGGCACAAAGGAAGAACACAAATGATATATAGTGATGATATTTTATGATATATAATGCATATACAGTAGAGTTGGAAATAAGGCTTCTTCTGGACTTACTCTGAACTGGTCGGGGACCTGTAATTTAGGTGAGGGGATCCCCAGGGCGTAATCCACCAGAACCATAGTGAGGATGGTGATGAAGACGGCAAAGTCGCTGATGATGGCTCGAACCTGCAAAGACCAACAAAGAAATGATTCACACAAAGTCAGAGTAAAGTCCATCTAGATAATGTACAATTCAAGCAGACTACATCGTTACTGCTCATCACCACAAGGTGGCGCCAGTACACTACGCATCAGTGTATGAGCATCACGCCACATATTCGCTCATGAGTGTCATCTCAATGATAAATCATAGAAAACTCACACATAGAATGGCCACACAGACTGCAGTGCTTTCACTGTGTCATAGGACAACCAGTAGATGGCAGAAGAATCTAAAATGAGGCTTTATAAACTTATAACAGTGTAGTTTCAGGATAGTAATTCGAGAAATTCATAATTGATCCTTTCTAGCAGCCATGCACCTGCAGACAGTAACTTCAAACATATAAGTGTGTGTACTTAAACAAGAACAACACATTTAAGGATAAACCCAAGAGGGTAAGTGTATATGTGTGTTTTTGCATTACTTGTGTAGGATAACAGTGTGACAAGTACCTTGGTCGGGAAGTAACGACTCGTCTTGAACTCCTTGAGGAAAGCGGACATGAGGACGGTGGAGAAGAAGAGGACCACGCACCAGAAGAGGACGTCCGGGACGTAGGGCCCGTGGGGGCCACAGGCGGTGCCCTCGAACTCACCGTGCAACATCTCGCACTCCTACTGGCACCAGAGGACACGGTGATAATGATGATGATGATGATGATGATGATGATGATGATGCCAAAGATAATGAAGATAATCAGGATGATGAGGCGAAGGCAGAGTGCCAGGGGAAATGATTCAAGTGACAGGGAGGATAAGGGCGATGATGATTGTCAGTGATGAATTAGTGAAGTCTGAGAAGAAGTGACTCGTTGTTTTCAAAATATCTATGTATCCCAGCGCTTTCCATACTAAATATAAATACGTCATTTAAAGCACACGGCGTGATACAGCAATGAGAATCCCAGTAGCCTCATGTGACTCCACATCCTGAAACGCTCGCTGCCAC
This sequence comes from Pleuronectes platessa, assembly GCF_947347685.1. NCBI lineage: Eukaryota > Metazoa > Chordata > Actinopteri > Pleuronectiformes > Pleuronectidae > Pleuronectes > Pleuronectes platessa. Next base: position 2,662,226 of record NC_070649.1, read on the forward strand.
ACAGCTCCATCTAACAAACATGTGTAGGAGGGATGCAGCAGCACGCCACCAGCATGACTGATCCAGTGACAGTGAGAGAATCCACTCTTCACGCTGCATCTCCATTTTCATTCTGCTCCGCTAAACCCTCTGAAATCCTGCCCACATTCTCTTAATCCCCGCCTAGACTTATGACGCGTCTTGAAAAAGCGGCGTGCGGGGTAAGTGAGACACAACACGGAGCCAGACGGTGACAAATATCCAACAACTTTCTCTGCTGTCTTGTTTGCGTGCGGTTTAATTTGGGTGCGAGCAGCTTTGATTGAAATGTTCTCACGTCTCTCCTCTCATCTGACTCACACTGTGATTGCTTTTTCTTAACAGCTTACAGACCCACATCTATTCTGTGTGTGTATCTCGAGGCCGTAAATGATCCTTTATCCTAAAGTATTACACTATATGTATGTTCCTTACCTTGACCTCCAGCATGGTCCAGTTGACCTGTGAGGATGTGACGTTCCTCTCCTCCCAGAACTCTAGAGTCTTATTGCTGGGGTATCTGGGCTCCACACACGCGCATCTAGAGAGAATATTTTTCATATTAAAAGAGGATATATAGGCTTGATTTGAATTATTTGTGTGTTAAAGGCTGAAGATTACAGTTCTTTGTTATGAATGAGAAAATCAACCTGAAACTTCAGGACCAAAAGATTCTTATTGGACATTTAATCAATAATGATGTAGCCACATGTTCCATTACACACCACTTCCAAAAAGGTCCAACCATCTACAACATTGACTCATTGTGCTGGCAAAATGTCAGCATCCCCTACAGTGCACTGAACTGGAAGAGACCAAACCAGAGGAGCAGCTCTTGGCTCGACGTCGCCCACTAACCCGCTGATGTCGCTGGATCACGCATGATGCTCCCGACACAGGCTCAACATGGGATTACTCACCATAAAGCAAAAGCCAGTACTAAGAAGACTGAGTGTGTCTACGGCTACATCACTCCCCCATCTGTCATTTCATGATGCAGCAAATACACTTAAGCACACGTGTGTATATGTGATACATTCATGCAAAACACAGGCTGCACTAACAAAGACTACATTTGTCACATGAAGTAAACCTATGCACTTGTGTGCCTCCGTCAAACCAGTGCAGTTTGAGATGTATTTATTTTCATATTCATATGACGTCACGTGACCTTTGACCACTGGAGTCGAACCACATCATCTTCGAGTGACAACTGGTCAAAACATGAAGACATTCCCAGAGGCTGACTTGAGATATCATGTTCAAGAGGCCAACACAAGTTTTGTGACCTCGCAGTTAACCTTAACCTCACAGATGTAGTCATTTCATTTGTGAGTCTAACTGAAAGTTGGTACCAAGCTTGAAGAAATTCCCTCAATGTTTCCAAGAGGTAAAACTTAAGAAAACTTAAAGATATGATGATTATTCTCAAGTTTAGATCAAACTTGTGAAAACAGTTTCTAACCAGTCTACTGCAGTTAAAAGTGAACAAATGAAAAAGAAAGAAGCACTTACGAGTATTGTGTGAGCGTCTGGAGATTGTTGTTTTTATTGATGGGGTAATGCGTCCCCAGGTGGAGAAGCTTCTCCAGGGCCTCGTAGATGAAGATGATGCAGATGAGTGAAGCAAAAGCTTCCTCAGTGAAGCGTGTGATGTAACAGACAAGTGAGCTGGCATCAGTGGCCACCAGCAGCAGACAGAAGAAGGCCGTCCACAGGCCAATACAGGCCCTCAGGGAGAGGTAGGAGAGCTCATACTCCCTGGGAGAGACAGGACACAGACACAGACACACACACACACACACACACACACACACGAGGAGTGAAGTGAAAAGCAATCAGACTTGGCATCTCTACTCAAGCAGAAGGACACACATCCACCAGCAATACTAAAACAAAAAAAAAGAAAGTCACTCACTTGCAGAACTTGAAGAGGATCTTCTCAAAGACGAGAACGGGCCCCGTGCTGCCCAGGATGGTGAGAGGCTGACCCGCTACAAGAGAGTAGGCTATTCCAGTCATGGAGGCTCCGAACAGGGACTCGATAGCGCTCTGGAAACATCAATAATGAGTCAATTGATTAACGTCCCTATTTCGCTCACACACTTCCACATTGCTCTCAGTTGATATTAGGACATTTCTCACTAATAAATAAACTCATTCTAAACATCACCTGAGCCTTATTATGTTTACATGTTTAGTTGTTTGCTTAGTGGCATTAAAAACAAAATAAAGCAAAGGATTGGATTCAATTTTTTAGATATCATGAGTCATTAATCTTATTTTAGGAGGTTGCATGTTCTTGTCTTTCTACAATTTGTTTCAAGGTGCCTTTCCATGAGATGAGTCAGTTCTTAAAGCTTTGCGAGTCCTGAGTCGTGTTTCCCCTGGGCATATGTAAATTTAAGAAATCATCCGACCTCAGAAGTCTGAAAACTGTTTCAAACCCCCTCTCTCATGAATACAGCGTCCTTGACTGCACGCTAGAGGCTGTGGCCGACGTGTGCACAGAGCCATGGAGTTGTTTCTCACCACACGACCCTCTGTGGCCTCCCCCAGGAGTCCTCCGAAGGTGATGACAGGTGACATGCAGGCGCAGTAGAGGAAGAGGAAGGAGGCCAGACACTGCAGGCTCAGGGCGTCTGTGTAGTCGGACAGGTAGTGGGGGGCCTTTCGCTTGATGTCCAGGATCAAGCCGCCAAACAATCTGAGGAGAAATGAGAAAATGTGTCGTCCCATGTTGCTTTCAAATGTGGGATCTTGTGCAACTTGATTTTCGTATCTATCTTTACTAACAAGCATATTTCACAAAATGCTAAACTACTGCTTAGAATAAACTGCGTCATGTTCTGTTACTGCATCACCTGCAGAGATCCTGGGATTCTCTTCTCTGCTGAACAAAGAGAGCAGACGACTCAAGCTGTCTCCAGTATATTTACACGCTTGAACCACAAGAAATATATTGAAGGGGGTTACAGGACTCCATCGCTGTGTGTGCACAAGGATTTGTCGCCCCCCCCCCCCCCCCCCCCCCCCCCCCCGCTGCAGGAACACCGGACCGGCGTGAACTAGCTGGGAGTGGTTGCTATAGCAACAGTGGGCTGGGCGTTATCTCTGGTCTGTGCAGCAGCGGTGATGTCGTGTCCCAGGAGGGGGGGGGGCGGGGGTTGATGGCCGGGCCTGGGCCAATCTGAGCTGGGATGAGAGGCTGTGCTGCATCACACTGCAGCTCAGCAGCCCATCACTCACTCCTCTGCTATTAAACCACGGAACACCCGGTACTATCAGCACACAGAATCCCTCTGCAGCCCAAGACCTCCCTGGAAGCACTGGGGAGATTTCTGCATGATGACAATGTGATTTCATCTTTAGCCCCCTCTGTAGATGAAAATGAGCAATTTTGCTAAACATTTCCACATCTGGTTAAAACTCAAGAGCCATTTGCTGGTAACATCTGGACAGCCTCCCTGTGTCATCATGTTGGGGGTCACATGTCAGAAAAACTACACACCACTGGGTAAGGGTTCATCTGACTTATAAAGCATAAAGTAGGATAGTGTTACTGTTGTGGGGAGAAGATAAAGTAGCATTTAATCAAGTGTGTGTTTGCAGTAAGGGGGGGAGGAGTGGGCATTACTTGTGAGGGAGTACACTCACTTGACAAATGTGACTTCATGTGTGGCATAGTGTGCAGGACTCTGTGGAGCTGAAGTGTGAGGAATGATAACGTATCAGTCTGGTTGTTAAGAGAGCTAAATTTACAGAGTTGGGGACGTTGAGGCCGCTCACAGGCGACGGGTTGACAAAGAGCTTGGAGAGCTCAGGGCTGTGCATCACCGATCGTGCTGTGTGTCCCGAACACTCACCTCCCCGTGCGCTGCAGCTCAGGGCCACCGTGCCCTCCGTGATCCTCCAAATCGCCAAGATCCGTCACACCGTTGGGAACAGGAGGAAGCTTGCGCTTTTCCTGTGTGGTTAAGATCGCTGTCAGTCAACTGTCAGCGGTCGTTATCATAAGGATAATAACAAACATCACAGGCTTTTAAATAAGACCTGGAACAAACTCATTCCTTTTCTGTAGCAGCTCTCTGAGAGATTCTATCCCCAACAAGATGGTGGATGGTTTTCAAATCACAGCCAAATAACTAACGGAGGCAAAACAAATGTTTTGTGGAGGATTGAGAGCAGAACCCTGGGGATCAGCATCAAAGCAGGAGAAGCCCGATGTTTAAACATCGCTCAGCAGGCGGCATGGAGAAGAAGGCCGCATCATGGAGGAACAGTCATATAGGGAGAGAAGCTCAGACTCTGAGCAGACACAAAATGGGGCGTTGTGTGCTTTCACTTTTTGAGTGGCAGAAGCGAAGCATGTCATTCTTTTCACGAAGCGATACCAGACAATAAACTACAGTTATGAGAATAAAATTGATAATAAAATGAGAATAAAGTCATATTATTAAAAGGATAAAGAAAAACAACTTTCACAAGTTTCCACATTCGTTGTTCTAATATAAGAAGCACACACCTGAGAGGGCACATTTTTGGGAGGCTCTATTCTGATGGAGGGGTCCCACTCTCCAGGGGGCAGCACCGTCACCTGGTCCAGAAACTCATCGATGCCGGCCACCAGGTCGTTCCTGTCTTTGGCTTTGTACGCAACATCGTGGAAAACCTGTGGAGGACATGAGGGTGAGATGAGGATTTTCAAAAAAACATTTATTTAATTATCGTCCGTGTTCTACAGACGGAAACTTGAAGTATTCCTCTCCCCAAACATAATGATAAAGAAAATATTCAGAAGATTATCACAGAGAATGAATCTTCAGAGGAATAAGGTGCTTTTGAGAATCTGAAATCTCATTTGTTTTTCATAAATAGGAGAACAATCTATTGAAATAGAATGCAAACTGTGTTTGCTGAAAACCAATGCACACATGGATCAGTACAGATCCTTCCCAGTAGGCTCACATCCATATACTTCTATTTTCATACACCCCACAGGGCCTGCAGCCAGGGAGAAGGTAACATCTGTCTGTGGCGCTGGTCAGTAACATTAGCTCATTTCTGCTCAGTGGGAAATCCTGTCACGTATTCAGGTCGTGCTCTGCTGAAACCCGGGCTTAGAGAAAAATAAAAACCCGGGATGTTTTTTTCTTTCTCTTTCCCCCCCAAACCATAATAATCCCTTATATAACCATCAAACTAAATGTAAAAATATCTGACTATTAATATTCCTTGTTTGGGACACATCTATGAATATTGACTCTTTAACCAAATACCAAACCATCTTGGGAGACGTGCAGCTCACATCTCTTGCTCTTCTTCAACAGTAAGTAAACATTGGAAACTACATTTACTCAAGTGTTCTACTTGATTAGCACAGTTGGTGTAGTTTTGAGTCTCTTAAGTTTATCCACTTTCTTTTACTTTACACTCTAATGTATTTTAAAGAGAAATGTTGCACTTTTTATCCCAGTACATTTATTCCACACAAAAACAAAACACTAAGAACCTGTTTCAAATAAAATCATGTTGATATATTAGTTTTGCCCTTGTTGCAATTTTAACCTTGATGTTCTTGCATCACATGCCTCACCTCATCAGTCATCAGCGTGGCAATAGACCGGCCAATTTCATGATACTGTGGACCTTTTCCCAGAGGGCCCAGCAGGATGAAAAGAAACCTGTCCACCGCAGAGGAAAACATGTTTTCAAGATATCTATCCAGACTTGAGATACAATAAAGAAAGGAGATGAGATCTGTGTCTTACCTGGTGGTGATGGGAACCTCAGCCAGGCCGTTGAGCAGCACGGCGGGGGACAGGCGGACAAAAGCCACAACTGGGCGGTCGAGGAATTCCAGCTCCCCCACCAGGACGTTGGACGCCTCAGCACCGGGAGGGATCTTCTTCATGAAGTGGAGGTCAATCTGTGAGACAGAAAGAAAAACAAAAACACCTTTTGTACAAGACATCAGGATAAATGTTTGATATAGAGGTCGATATAACAATCCTAAATAATGTCTGGATCTGACATTCCACACACACAATAAAAGAAAAGAAAATAATCTTTACTCCTGTTGAATTCTAGTCAGTTTCCCATGGAAAGACTGGTAACACAATCTTGGTTAAATATCCAGTGCTATCCGTGTCAGTGGATAAACAGCAGGATCAGCAGTGGGTCTGCTCTCACCTTGCTGAAGTCCACAGCACTGTTTTCTCGGCTGACGTCCTGTTTGCCCTCGTTGTTGGCCGGCTGGGACTGAGGCGAGACCGTTTGGCCTGTCGGGCAGAGCGGGAAACCAACAGCATGTCAACGTTCAGCCTATCACAACACTACGTTCCCACACAAAGACTCTCCAGTGAGTGACTGCAGGGTACAGTTACATTCTCCGAAAAAACATGGTACAACCGTGGACTTTTGTTGTACGTGCTGTGCCTTCATTAACAAAAGGTGCAATGTTGTACCTTTTTTTCAACGTGTACCTGCTGTGTTAGTTTAATATTAAGGGTTCATGTGAAAGATCAGAGGTGATTTTAACTCAAACTTAGACTAAATAATTGCCAATCAATCTACATGAGGTGCAATCTTTAACTTTCTTTCATAAAATGTCCATTTAAGGTCTTATTTGTGTTCATTTAAATGGCTTATTCCATTTATTTTAGTTTTGCTGAAACAAGTCAAAGATTGCTCCTAATATCGTGTCTTGTGATGTGAAGTCGTTTGAGTAAATGTTAAGGGAAGGCTTTTCAGTGAGGGTGAAACAATACTTCATTTAAAGCAATAGTTTGACATTTTGGTGAAATATGCTTTTTCATTTTCTTCACTTTCTGAAGCTAGAGCCAAATCTGCAAAATGCACGTACACTTATATTTACAACAACAAAATTAGATGTTATATTAGTGAGGCTGAGAGGTGCAGGCTTCATATTTAGCAAACAGACATGCAGACTGGTATCAATCTTCCTCTTTACAAGGGTATAAGCATATTTATGAAATGTTTAACTATTTCTTTAAGTCCTAAAGGATGGTGAAGTTATTGTGCATAACTTCCATTATTTGTAATTAGTTTAGTTTAGAATATGATTCCTAATTCTCATATATGGGTTTAAGGATCTCACATACTGTCGACAGTGGCTTAAAGCGGAGAGCATCATCATGAAAACAGATATACTGCACCAGCCCTGACTGGACACAGCTCATCCTCCTCCATGTTAGTGAATGGGACATGGACCAAACTAGTCACCTGAAATATATTGTTCTTAAAGGTGATTTCTCTCTTTTCAGGCATAAGAACAGGGGGAAACGTCATGATTGACATCTGAGAATGACTCCTGATTGGTCGAGCCTGCCCCATCCCCCCTTTTTCTCTATTCTTGACTGCATATAAATTATTTGTAACCTCTCATGATGATACTCTCCTCTTCCAATGTCTTATTTATACTACAACTACTACTATCTCTGGACTTTTAGTGCATAGCATCAGTTGAGGCATCCTGGTTGCCTGTGCAAATCTCCAGCTCTGTGTCTTCTTGTGTGATGGGGCAGTAGCCTTGTGCGACTGCATGAAGAACACTGAGACGTTTGACCTTGGTATCTCCAAAGGGTACGTCTGGGGTCATGTTGCCAAGGCTCCAGGAGGAGCTCAAAGCTGATGGAGGGGTGGACAGACATGGCATGCAGCACTGGGGCCATGCCCCGCAGGAAAAGGCTCTTATGGGTGAAGCGTCCCTGGGGAGTGCTTTTTCAGGCTGCTTGGGAGATTTTATGGTTTGATAATAGAGGCCATTTACTGGTTAAGTACACACACACATGCAGAACACAGCAGACGAGAACAAACACACAAACATGGAAAAACACAAGAGGAGAAAATGAGATATCAAGTAGCAGTAAAACAGCAAGTCACAGATGGGCACACTGGAAAAATCATGCAGAGGATTACAACATAAACATGGAAAATACTGTGTACATATTTACACATAACAACATATATGGTCACCATGGAAGAGCAGAGAACTGGTAATATACAGGTGCATTCAGACCATATGCTCACCATTCTTGTCCATGGAATGAGGCTCTGACTGCTTCTTGCCGATATCAGCAAAGGAGCGGACAATGGGGATGCGGTTGGCCAGTTTCTTGTGGTTCTGGTGGTGGTGCTGTTTGAGCAGGGCCTCGCGGATCCTCTTCCTGGCATCCTGACCGACTGGGCCCGACGCCTCGTGCTGATCCAGAACCATGTCTGAGAAAAGAAACAAGCAAAAACACACACAAACACAGATGAAGGCCTCCACATTACTCTTTAAACACTTCATTGGAGATTCACAGAGGTGACTCGTGACAGTGTGTGCTCCGGTGCGGCAGCGAGCAATGCTAAGCTGATTATTTCAACAACAAAAAACCAACCCACTGTTGCTGATTTCATTGCAGTTCAGCAGATCTCTACAACAGCACAGTTTCTCCTACAATCAGATGCCCTCAAAAACTAACACACAATTCCCTAATTCCCTCCTAAACCAGGTCAGATGAGCGTGTAGCGTTTTTGATCCTCAGTCAAGCTAAATTTAAATAGAATCTGCTGATCTGGTCCATGTTGTTACAAATCCTGAACGGAGAGAGGAACTCCACAGTCATGCTCTAGGTTTATCCACTGAGCTGCACAGGATTATGGGACATACACGTTTGAGTCCCTGAGAGTTTACCTGCAATCTCCTCCAGCGAGTTGGCCCTCATGTCCAGCATCACAGTGCCGTTCATGATGCAGCTGCGGAGCTCGAAAAGACTGTGTAGAGACAGAGTGGCTACATACGGTTTACTCCACCGCTCACCGCCATCCTCCACATCCTCCTCAAACTTTAACCACCTGCACAGAAAAACAAAAGAAAGAACTTTTATATGTCTTTTTCAAATATTTGTAGATGACTCATCCAGATGGCTATGAAGCTATAATAAAAGCTGCATCATAAAAGCTTGCTCTCATAAACAGAATCAAAGTCTCAGGTTGAACAAAGAATGCCACAGCTGTCATACCTGGCTGTCTCTTTCCACTCTGCGTCCTCTCCCTCCCTGAGACAGATTTCATCCAGCTCGGTGAATAGGGCGTGGGGGATGTGTTCCTCGTCCCCATCCTCTGTCCCCAGGAGAAACTGCACCCTCTGTGCTGGTGTGTCTGCTGCAGCGAGCGGGACAAGCGGAGGACGAGTGTTGATTGGGAAAGGAGGAGGAAAGAATATGGAATCGTCAAATAGTTTGGTGTAAATGTTTCCTTAAACATGTGCATGCTTCTGTCCATTCCTGAGACCTACTGTGCGAGGGGGATTCTCGTTCATCCTCGGCCGAGGAGTCCCTCTCCTTGGACCTCTTCCTGTGTCTGTGTCCATGGTGGCGGTGACGTCGGTGCGACCTCCTGCCCAGGGGCACATGGACCCCGATGTAGAGAGTGCGGTGACCTAGAGGCAACAAGTTTCAGTCTGTCCTTCAGTCTGCACTCACTGCATCATTCTTCCTCAGTAGCAGAAGCCAGAGGTATGATCACTTTATCCCATTCAAGGAAGGTCCCTACATCGTTTAATTCCCCTTATACTCGTGGGAAAGGGAATAAATCTGTAGCTCGCTTTTAAGTCTTGCAGATGCCGACTTGATGAAAGGTAAAACTTATGCGACAGGATAAAATGAGAGCGTGAGCAACATAATAAACTGCTGACTCCTTCTCATCGTGTGTCTAAACAAGGAGCTATTGTTCTCTTTGAGGATAACGATATTGAATTTTGAAATTTGATGACATAATTTGTCATTGTACATCAATATAGAACAAATAATGAGACTGGGATTCTGCAAGGATATTAATGTGAGCACAAAGACCTTCCTCTGCTGTGTGTGTGTGTGTGTGTGTGTGTGTGTATGTGTGTCTGTGTGTGTGTGAAGTGTGCATCCTCGGGCTCGGCATGAAATGAATCCGAGTTGACTTTCTCCTCTTTTAATTCCGTCCGATCTGCCCGACTGCTGCTTCCTTCCCGCCGGCCCTTGACTCAGAGGCCGGACACAGACAAGACTATCGGCGCCCTGTTCTCTTCATCTGACTCGTGCACCGTATGAGGCGCCACAGCGTCCAGCATAATGTGACACCTAACTGAACCCAGAGCAATTTCATGTTCAGGAGTAGTAGGGCCACATATAGGTGAAAACAAATCTGCGATTGAGAGAATAAAGTCTTTATTTTATGCTATGTGTCATGTTAGAGGGGCAACAACTGCAGATCAGTTTGTCGTCTTTGTTAAATGAGGAATGTGGAGCATTTTGTGAAGTTATACTTAAGTATTTCTCGAAATATCATTACTTTTTACTAATTAAATGCTATATAAGACTTGAAATATAACGTTATTCTACCCTAAGAATATGTGGTACAAAATATAAAATAAAATATAATTCAATCAAGGATGTCGTGTCTAAGTTAATTTGAGTCTAAGGGGAAAAGATATGTGAATACCTTAAATTGTTTTCACCAGCTTGGAGACGTCACTAATCGCATCATGGCTCACTAACCAGATTTGAGCAATGCAGAGACATAATAGTAGGAAATCCCCTCAGAGCCCAGTGACATCTGTAAAGACAGTCGCTGATGCAGAGTCCTTCGCCAAAAGAAATCCAGGATGAAGGTTAAGTGGGGTTTACGGTAGCGTAATGGAAAAATGTCAAAACACATTTGTAGTAAGGGAGTGTGTCTCACTCTGTCAGAGCCTGTCCTGCAGTGGAAGCGACCATCCGGAGCAAATTGCTGTTAGCACCTGGTAAATTATGTACGGTGGACGAGAGGGAGGAGGAGAGACTGACTTTGCAAATGAATTTAACAATAAAAGGCCCATTCCTGCGGACAGGAACAATAAGGTAGCGGAGCCGAGTTCATGAGGCACGAATCATGAGTGGAGGACTCTACAAAAATAGCACTCCTCCTCCAGGCCATCATACTGCTGATGGCATGTCTTTTCTCTTCTCCTCTACTGCCACATTTAAGCGGCTTCCACTCGGCCCAGGCAAAATTCCACTCCAAATTATTCACTATTTTGCACTGTTGATGTGCGAAGGACTTTATTCTTCAAAACCACTTTTGCTGTCTCTTTTTTAACCCTCTGACAACCGCATGGTCCATCTCCTGCACATCAGACTAGTCATTATGGAAACCATTGACAAACGATTAGTGTCCTGGGGATGAAAGCACCCATCTCACCCCGAGTCAGAACCAGAGTGACACCTTTGCCTTGTTGTCAGTGTATTATATGAGAAGGAGTGATAATGGCTTCAGTAATAATTAGTTTCCCAAAATGCCTTTCCCAAAAAGCAAGGTCATACTAGGACATACCCCCCTCTACATACTACCCACAATAGAAGAGGAGATTATGCATTGATTAAAAAAATGCTAATGCATCCTTCTGAGTCACCTTCACCTTTCATAGGGTTTAAAAGTGATATTTTTTGCCCTAGATCTTACATTGTGAGAAACATGGGATCCACAACTGTTGGAGATTGTGTGTCCTTCAACTTTGCAATTCTAACAACGTGTCTAAACTCAATAAAGTAAAAATCACTTGGTGGGTTTTACCTTCAAGCTCTTCTTTCTCAAAGTTGGTGTTGAGCATGGAGCGTGTGCCCCCGCGGTCCACCACCGCCTCCTCATCAGTTCTCTATGGGGGGGGGACACAAACACAGAGAGAGAGAGAGAGAGAGAGAGAGAGAGAGAGAGAGAGAGAGGAGGCTGTTACTAAGCACAAACACACAAACACAGAGAGACAAACACACTCGCAACATATATAGAGTTAATACATGAACCACATGAGTCACCAGTGCCAACAGTCAATGTGAGTATTTTATCATCTGTCATTACATAAGAGGAAACTGCCCCGCCCCCCTTCTCCTCGCTGTGAGGACATGTCCTGAATGAGCACACAAAAACACACACGCACACAAAAAAATATCACACACACACACACAAACAGAAACTCAGCATTACAAGGCTAACTTCCATCGACTGCCACCATGGCAACAAAAGGCAGCCAATCACGACGTGAGAAGGCCACGCTCATCTGCTGAGTGGCAGATTACACAGTTTTCGAGTCATGGCTCCAACAAGAACTCTTGTTTGTGCGTGAGCCTGGAGGTAAACGCTTCGCCTCCCAAATCTCCGCCAAGTCGGGTTTGTCTGGAGGGAGAGCGATGCACATGGATGTGTCGAGTGCAGGGAACAAAGACTGGAGCTGACCAGTGCAACATAGTGCTGTTCCTGGTTAGTTCACACTGTAAATAGCATTCACATTAAAAGAAAGAGGGACTCGTCTTTGACAACACGTGGCTCTTCAAATTTGTAATTAATAGAATAATTAATAGTCACGCACATGATAATCTGAGGGCTAACATATGAGGCTTAACGCTGACACTGGCCTCCAATCTCTGATCCATTGTGATTAAGCAACTGGTGGTACGACAAAGTCTCTCACACACACGCGCAGACGCACACATGAACAAACACGTGAGAAACAAGCCAGCGTATCACAGGAGTGTGTGGACAGATGCTGAGAGCCGACATGATGGGCTTACTGTATACAGGGACATTACATTCAGTCCCTCGTAGAGAACATGCGACCACACACACACTGAGCCACTTGAGGATTCAGCATCAACTCTCTTAAGACAGATGTTCCCTAGTTTTCCCCTGGTAGGCGGTTAATGGAAATCAGAGAGACTGACATTGTCTCGTTGCTGTGTTCAGACCTGAAAAGGTTCAGGATTGGTGGGTCCAGGCATTTTCCAGAGTTTGTCTTTCACATATGAAGAGCGCAGCAGGAGATTGTGCAGATCTGACGTGTTCACAACAACAGGAAAATGTCTAGAACTCTAGAATCTGCCCTCGTGGCCGTGACCGCAGATGCTAGTGAGTGTCTGTGACAAGCCTGGGAGAGGACTGAGGGGCTGGCACCGCTGGTTGACCGTGCAGGTCCCCAGGGAAACTCCCTCGGCCTCAGCAACACACAGTGTCTCCCTGTTTGTAGTACTACACACAACTAGATTCAGATAGTGCTCAGTCCAAAGCTCCAATAAGGAGAAAACAACCAGATGGCAACAGGATGAGGCTTTGAAAACCACTGTTGCAACTGAATTAGGACAGCGTGCAGCCTCTGATGTCCATCCTGCATCCTGCCACCGCTCTGCTGTCCGATGCTTTAGAACTGTCCGGATGAGCAAGAGAATACACATGAGTGCATGTTTATCATCACATACTGATAAATAGACTAACAGACAGGCAGCTTGTACATACAGTACATCCACATAAAGAAACAACCCCAGAAAGCTCAACACAAATCTCTGGATTCTAGTGGCCTAATGTAGAGACAATTGTCACAGCAATAAACAACATCACAGACAATTACATTTAAATGCTGTAGCATCCTGTGAGGAAAGCCTCCCAGCATGCACCAGGACAACAGGCTTATCGACTTAAGTCTAATTTTTATATGTAACTCTCCACTGCCACTGTTGATTTTGTATTTCACATTGTGTTTCCTCAATTTCAACGCTTCATTTGTTGTCATGATAAATAATTATTATGTGCGATTGTGTGATGACAATTTACAAGGGACACACATTCAATTATTTTGACATTGTTCCTGCATATTCTGCAGGAATAGGCCAGAAATCAATTGTCTGCCATGTGCACGCTATATTCTGCTATTCACTGATGCAGACATTATTGTGCATGACATCCTTACGCCTTTCGCCCCCTCTCTCTACAAACGCATGATTGTTAACAACAAACAACGAATGAGGAGTTATCTTGAAAACTGTGAATGTAGCAGAATAAAATATACCTCTTTTTCCCTAATGGCTACCTCTCTGTTTCTTTTTCTATATCTTCAGTTACAATTTTTTTTTAGAAATAATGTGATATCTGATATTTCTAAGCCTGATACCGTGCACCTCTCTGTTTGGTCCCAAACAAGGCTTTACCCTGCTCAGCATGACAGATGAGCCAGAATCTCCCGCCTGCAGGTCCCTACGTCTATTTATAGACACTGGTTCCTCCACCTCATGTTGCTGACCCCAGACCAGCCCAGAGAGCCACATCCCAGGCTTACCAATCTGGGTTGAGATTAATCTGCCAGCCTTTATGGCGGGATAAAACCTTGTCTCTAACCACGGGATCAGCGATGGAGGGCCCTGCATGCACTGCGGCGAGTGAATTAAATCAGTTGTTTCTCGGTTGGTCCGCTGGTTGGTGAGGAAGGCTTCAGGGCGAACGGGAGCAGCAAGCATGTGACTAAGACTCCAGGGGAGTCAGGATGGGAGAGGTGGAGGAGGGGCAGACATGTGACCAGGCATGATGAATAGACACATGAACGTAAATGACTTCTACACATGTTCACCTTGAAGTGCTTTTTCATTATAAATCCTCTTTCCTTTACAGGTAATTGATTTGTTTCTATGTGTACTTACACTAGTGCTACACAAACTATGTATATGTACCGATTCGATACAAAGGAAGCTGTGGTGTGTCACACATCATGCATAGGCATGTTAATGCACACAGCTCGTCTGCAGGGAGCGTGGTGTGATGGGGAGGAGCCGTGTGGATGAATGAGCAGCACACAGAGGACGAGAGCAAAAGGCTCCGGGCCTGTCATGAACCCAAGAGCAGGGGATGCTTTAATGTCACACACTGTTATGTTACATCGTGCACGTGTGTTCTTGTGTGTGAGCACAGCGCCTGCATTTGTGCAGTGATGGTGAGAAGGGCATCGTGACCTTCAAGACAAAGGCTTCATCTCATTTTAATTCAAGGCACATTCTGCTTTAACGTCAATATCCTGCAGTAGCATCAGTGTTCTTTGCCCAGGGTTTTACAAGAGGGGGTTTCAACACATTTGGTAAACCCTTAATTGAGTTGAAGATTTCATTAGCAAAATATTCAGACCCTTAAACTTTATAGAAGCAGTCACGGTTTCTGGAGGGAACAAGGGGAAAAGGAATTGTGGTTAAATACTAAGACAGTCCTACAATTTACTGGCTGTCCTGCAGCTCTTAAATTAAACTATAAAAATCCCTTATACTATTGCTTCCTGGAAAAGTAATCACATTACTGCAGTGTTTTACCAAGTAATGCATTACAGCTCACACACTGGGCCCATTTCTAAACGGACTCATCTGACACCTCTGAGCCCCTGATCCACGCCTCAGAGAGCTGCACGTGTGGTCCGAGCCCCGACCACTCTGCCTAATGAGTTTTTGGATTGAGTGATTTCCCTAAAATGTCCAACAAAGCCACCGTGTCCTCAGTATCTCCGGACCGCCGGCCCTCACCCAAACTGAGCTTTTGTGAACACATCTGGTGACTGAAGGTGACCAGAACAAAATAACATCCTGTGGGAAAGCAATAGAACAATAGAACATGCTGTCTTTGTGCACATACAAATCCTACCAACTGCGGTCAGAGCTACTGATGTTCCTGACCTGTCATTGGAAAAAGGACACTGTACCTGCAGCATGATTCTGTACACTTGATAGACCTTCAGTCCCAAAATAAACCCAGCCAACAGTGAAAGTGACCCGTCTGAACTCAGACGATGCAATTCCATCATCCTGAGAATCTCTCCACCTCACATCTCTAAACCTCGTCCACAGCATGTTCCGGTTCCAGCTTGTTCCAGTTTCTTGCACGACTCTGACCCCTGTGTGATGATAGAGTTATGAGCGCATGCCACTCGGCTGAGTATCTCCCAAAGTGACGGCCCAGTCAGAGTTCCCTCACGTGCAGACCACCCTGCCACAGCTGTGAACCTCAAAACGAGTGTGCCACTGTAAACCGGCTTGTCACAGCAGTGCACAGCGAGGAGCTACTGTACTGACCACTGTACTTGTAATGACCTGAGACATCATTTTCATTTGAAGGAGCACTCCCCTGGTTTTACAGATGAAGTCTGAGTTACCAGTGAAACCAGTTGCATAATGTCTCCTACAGCTGTAAAGTGGATGTGGAGTATGAAGGACAGGGGCTTTTTGGAGCCAGTGAGGGTCTTATAAAGTCAGAGCTGCTTGTACTCTTGATTTCTGGACAATAAAGTCTACCTAATATTTCCCACAGTCAACGTTAGGTGACTGAGAGGGTGAATTGAAAGTCTATCAGTTCACTCTTGATTACTGTGCCACTTTTGGCTAAATGAATCAAGTATGGTGCCATGTTTGGGTAACAATCAGATAACATTGTCTCAATGGCTGCTCTCAACTGATATATTAAAGTATGTTGGCTTTACTTTGTAAATGTAAACATGACTGAAGTGAAGTGAAACAGGTTTATGCCACAATATTGCTTGAAATTTGAGTATGTGGCAAATTAGGAGAGGTGACTTTACAAGCCGATCCTTTGAAAATCCTAATTATGAATTCAAGTAAACTGACAGAATCATTACAGCTTCACGTTTATGACTCAGGAGGCACAGACTCAAGAGCCTGGTAAATTGATGTAAACAGAAACCAGAGCTTTGGCTTCCAGCGTCAGAGATCCAGCGATTCCAATGTGGAATGAGGCTCAGTCCAAAACAAAAATGAAAGTAAAACTCGAGTGTAACCGTCGGATTTCTACCAGTGCATGGGAATGAAAACAAAAGGCATAATGGAAAAATAACTTCAGCAAACTCAACCCCGTCAGGGTGTATGAACTGTCCAGTGATGTTATTCTTCCTGCCTAGCCTCCTATAAAACAACACAGAGGTTGTCTTCAAGTGTCAACACTGGCTTGTATTCCATTTTCTTGGCCAGGATAAATCACAGGCCTATTGATTCTCCCAAGCTCCTCTCCAGGAATCTGTGTCCACTATCATATCTCGCAGTGGGAAGCAGATAGGTGACCTGGTTTCTATGTTCTGCAGGGATCTCTCCTGAGGTTTTCACAACAGCAGGGATGATGGATGTTTACATCACTATGCGGTGAGATCTAGGCCAGGAGGTGTGAGCTAAAAATCATATTCGATTGGATGGTGTAAGTTACGTTCATTCTCCACATGCACGTGGCGTTTCATGCTAAATCCACTAGAGTGGGTCTTAATGTAAATCTGTTTACTTTCAATCTGCTTTACTGGACTTTCCACATGAGCTAAGAGGCAGAATGGTTCTATAGCTTGCAGCCAGCTAAGAGAGAAGATTATCAGCAGTTGTACAAGCATTCTGATTGGCTGTCTGCCTCTGTTGTCGCGGTTTTCATCCCTACAGATGGCCATTGTTACCGTGGCAATGGCAGCGGGATCAGCATCGGCAGCATCACAGGGAAGAATATGCAAAGTACAGTACCCGGGGATCATCTCTACATCATCGCCTCTCTATAACCTTGTCGGACAAAGGGAGATTAGAAAAAGCGAAACAGACAGGGAGGGCAAGATGTTTTTGGGGAATTCAAGACAGTTGGCGAACTCTCTGCATGTCCCAAAAGCACAAAAAGAAAAGATTCTTTACATGTGACCAACAAATCCGGTGTCCCTGGCTTTTGTTCACCCAGTTGTCCCTCAGAGATCACCGGGGTCAGTGCAGCGGGGGTAAGCTCCACTCTGACCCCAGAGAGACAGTCCCATCTGTCAGCCAACCTCCTCGGGACCTTTGCATTGCAGCACAACTGGCGTCTCTGCAGCACAGGAGCCAACCCTCACACAGCCTGATATCTATACATGCATTAAAATGACGAAGACGGTCTAGAAATAAAACGTAAGGGATCACATGCAAGCTTCTTTTCCAGTAAATATTGTTTACCTCCCAGTTTATCTTCTACGGCACAGTAATAATGCATAATGAGTCTGAAACTCAACCAGAAACAAATGCATGATGATGCTTGATGCCAATATCGAGTAAAGTCACTGGTGCTGAACTAATAACTATTTTAATTTCAAGAAAGTCCAAAAAATGCTCACCCTCCTGCAGACTGAATACGTTTGAGTGCAAAGTTAAAGTTACCTACCTGATAATTATATCCTTTAGCATGGTCCACTGAAAGCATGGTGTCTCCTAAAGGTTGGGGCAGGATGCCCGCTAACTCCCCTTGTGTTAGCGCAGTGGTAAGATGAGAGGCTAAGGCTCAGGGCCGGAGCCCAAGTCTGAGCTCAGAGAATGCGTCTGGGATTGTGTGCGAAGAGTAAGAGAGAATAGCGAAGAAAGACAGAGTCAGCTTGTCTGTGGAGCTCGCAAGTCAAACCCTATCCACTCCTCAGCCCCCTCCCCTCAGCTCATCCATCCCCTGCTGGAGTGTGCCGGCAACCTCGCTCCGAAAGCACCACAGGCGCAGCATAAAAACCACGAGCAGGGAGCTCAGCACAGCTCCGGCTCTGCCTCAGCCTCCGTCTCTCCCTCTGCCTCCCACGACTCTCATCCAGGGTAGCATCAATTGTTTCTGACAAGCGTCCATCCGCCAATCCCCCCAGAGAGATTAGAGCTGTGACATCACTGATGCTGTGCCATGCACAGTTCTGCTCTGCTGAGCTCTGTGGCTCTGTTACCTAAGCGATGCCTTGGGTCGGGGCAGGGAGTCAGACCAACATCTTCTTGTATGAGGGGCTTCACAGAGCCCCTGCTAACCTTAAAGCTGACTGTGCTCACCACAAACTTCAAGTGGAAGGAGCAGGGTTAGTGTATCTTTAAGTGTGTGCGTCTATTTGTGTGTGAGTCTGCAGAATCTACCTGAGGAAAAGGAGCAGCTCTGGCAGTTGTGCTTTGTCAGTAAAAGTGTGATGGAGACATGGTGTGCTCTACACAGGAACAAGCAGCTACACTATTTCTGCTGCATTGCCTGATATGACTGCTAATTACATTGAGCATGTCTTGGTGGCTTATTTGAGATATTCACACAATATTTGCACAATCTAATTTATCCTCTCTCTCCCACCTCACCATCTGTGTCTCCCACTCTCCCTCTCTCGCTCTACCTACCTCCATGTCCTCTTCAATCTCCTCCACTGACACGGCTATAATTAACCGTGGAGAGGAACACAGCCGGTCCAGGCTCCTAGCTGTGGTGGGGAGGCATCCTGCCTGCACAGTGTGATCACCGATCTCAAACAGAGATTTCACACTGATCCAAGAACACCACGCTCAAGAGAGCAAGCAACCGGGCAACTCCAGCAGACTTCCTCCGTCTGTCCTCGCTGATCTTCTCTGACCCGGCCACTCAACCAGCTCTAACAGGCAGCCTGGCAGAGCGCCTGCTCTTATGTCAGGGTTGTAATTAGGACCACGGCAGTCAGGTCCGAGTCACATCCAGGACCGGGGGCCACTTACGTTCTCCTTATGATGTGTTTGACAGTCGAGATCAACACAGAGGCAAATATACGATAGTGTATATACAGTCACCAAAGACAAGTCCTGGGAGCAGCGGCAAGCTGCTCTTTAAATCTATTCAATTCAAATCCAGGCTCAAATTATATGAAATCCGTAAAAATATTACGACTTGCTACTACTACTAGCATAAGATATGTAGTATCAGTAAATTAATGATTGTTTCATGACTATACACTATTGCATGGACAAAATCCTACAGGTCAGATTCATCATCTTTTCATACTAGCGTGAAATAAACAAAGCATTGATCAAATTATATACTTTTTCTGAACAAATCCAGATCTAGTGTCAAACTCTGACCCGGAACAAGAAGAAGATTCACAGTTTGGTCAGTGGCAGACATTTGCTCGGTCTTGTCCTCAGTCTGGCTCACGGCCCACGGTTGCATAAGCAATATTTTGTCAGACGATATGCATGCATCAGAACTCCTCTCAGGCCTCTGCTTACTCTCAGACCCTGTGAGCTTTTCAAAGCCTGAACTCCACTTAATTCCCATCATCTTTTATTATTTATTCATCCTGTTCACAGCCTGCTGGATGCACAGCAACACCAGCAGCCATTGTGCTCTGAAAGCCTAACAAGCTGCTTGATTAAAGATACAAGCCAAATAGAGTTGTGCAATGTTACTGTAAATTATTGATTATAGAAGCCGAATGAAATCAGGCTTTTTCCATCGGAATCAATCAGGAAACTAGAGCAACCGGCCTGCTATCTGCCTCTGTGTCTTTCACTTTTCACTTTTAATTATTTATCGACTTATTACGAATTCGTACGGAAGCCCTTTAAACGTTAAGAGAATATACACCATCTTGTCCTGAGCTGGAAAACTTCAGCTAGAAAAATTATTTAGATCCTTTACTTAACAAAAGGACCAAAACAAAACTGAAAAACTACTCCTGCCTTCAAACTATTAAGTTAACATTGAGACAGATTATCAACAAGTTATATCTATTTAAGTACTTTAGAAGACAACAAGAATCTCCATCTGCAAATTAACTATAGCTGTAAAATAAACATATACTGTGAAGTACATTTTTCCCCAGAAGGTGGTAGAAGTATGATTTTGCTAAAAGTATAGAAAGTAAGATCACTATTTAAGTTTCACCTCTACACAGTCTGTGCCTTTTTATGACCTCCTCTATATTATTCTTTCCTATTTTATTACTTTAACTATTATTTATTTTTTATGATTTTATCTTGTGTGCATTAAATTGAGTTATCATTGTTATTTCCCAGCAAATCAATGTGACCTTTTTTTGCAGGCTATAGACCAAGTGAAGAAATCTACTCACCACATCTGCATTTTCTTGGGAACTTTGTTCCTGCAAGTCGAAGAACATCAGGAAATTAGTGAATGGGACAAAAAGTGAGGCGTGTTGGTGTATGACTGTCATGACAGATTCTGAAGCATAGAGTAAACCAGTAAGCTGTCTGAACTGGAAGGCAGCTCAGAGATACAGCAATGATGCATTCAGGTTCAGGCCTTCCTGCTGTAAATGTAACTTACTCTGACGCCTGACCTTGGGAACCTGGTAACTGGCTAGAATGGGGCACACTAGTTGTTTTATCCATGTTGTGTAGTGTGAAGACCCTGAGATTCTCACCTTACGAACACCTCACATGCCCATACACACTCTCATACACAAACCATGGCAACGCATTTGCTTGTTGCGCAGGCAGAAGGATGTTTGTGGGGGGGAGGGGGGGGGGGTGCAGCAATGTCTTACAGTGACAGGGAAGCAGACCACACTGCATCTAGACTGCAGAGGAAACAGCACGGCCAACACATGAGCTCCTGACACCAGCTCTCACTGGCTGCTGCTGCTGCTGCTGTTGCTGTATGGAAAATGAGTCCTCGTGTAACACGTCCACAAATAGAGGCAGAGTATTGATCTGCCTCCAGAGAAATGGCTGCGTTCAAACGTGGTGAAACCATATTTCTCATCTTCCTCCTGTGGCATCCCTGGTGCATCCAAGGCACTGGATATGCTTTTCTGATTTCCTTCTCTCACAGTCACACCTGAATGCTAAAGAGGGGAAGCTGACCACAGGAGGGTCTGCCCTCAAGTGGCTCAGTGTGTGGTGCTTGAGATGTGATGCTCGTGGGCTCAGATGTTGTTTGAGCCCTGTTGTACTCTTCTTGTAGGTGATACAACCTGATGCCACACTGGAGGGATTACACTGTTTGCCTCAGTATAAGTCTTTCTCTGGGATGCTTGTGTCACAGGTCTGCACTTGAGATGATGGAAATACTGGAATAAACAATGATGATAACGATAGTGATCTCATTACATCTGATTAGACATAGATCTCTCTTGTCTTGTCTCCTCGTGATCTCATCTCAACATCTTGTACCTGCAGCACTGAATCCTCAGCAGGTTACATAAAGGAAATAAAAACTTGGTCGACTGATAAACCATATGATTTGGCTGCTATAGATATTAAACTGTTCAGACAGTGCATGGACTATATTTGAGATTTTAACCAGCTCTAGTACATCACTGATGGCTCCAGGTAGAAGGCGTAGGCGTTTGTAGTGAGCAGTATATGAACAGTGCACTCGGTGAAAAGATCCATTTTGTCAATTTTTGGTGCGCAACATCCTTTGTGATGTCCTGGCGACACAGAAGCCGTCAGAATGAGGCACATCTTGAAATGCATGTATTGAAATGAATCCCAGCTACATGGTTGGGACCCTTCCATTCAAACTGTGCGTGCTTTATTCTAAAGAGGAATTCCATAAAGGCTCAGTTTCTGATTCAACAGTAGATGAACGTGAAAGGTGTGAGTGTGTTGCCTTACCGTTGGTAAGAGCGGCTCCATTTGGGCTCCTTGGTCCGTGATGTCCATCTTTTCTTCTCCTTGGCTTCACAATAGACAGGTCGTGATGCGCCACTCCGCCTCTGTCAAAACGAAGAAGAGGAGGAAGAAGACGAAGGTGGCTTTGTCAGATTTGAATTCCCCCTTTTTTGGTTCTGCTCACATTCACCGGCCGGGTTTTTCTCAAATGGAATGGAGGTACAATGCATTCCCGTCCTGCCCTACATAATTTACGCATGGAGGAGGGAGCTAGTGCTTCTCACTGTACACGCGTTGTGCCGTGGACGCGGTTATGATGAGGAGGCGCTCAGGGTTGCGCGCACACACTCCTGCATACATATGTATTCGTTAAGACACACACAGGCGTATGTATGTGTATGTTATTGTGAGTGAGTGTTGTGATTGTGATCTGTTTTTTCATGTGGTGTCGTTATATTTATCATTTCCTGCAGAATCTCTTTGTTGTATTGTACCTTGAGTCAGATCCTTAACGCAATCCTGCAGCAGTACCTTCGCAATATCTTGTTTGAGTCATGCATGTGGATTCTCTCCACCTCTCGCCTGCACCATGCATGCACAGGTTCAGGTACTGTACTCAGGCCTCGGATATAAATGTGTATTGCATGATACTGTGGGATATTAGATGCTCCTATAATGCTCTCCTAAGCGTCCCATCATTATTCCAGCGCCGCAGCACGCGATGCTGCACCGGCGTTGGCCCGGAATCGGCCTCTACGTCATGCGGTGATGCTGCTGGACAACTTGGTGCTCTGGCGCCCTCTTGTGGTCACAGTGGAGAAACGTCACTCCAAATGCAGCTGCAATGCAAACTGGAAAATCTGAAAACATGTAGTTTAGGCTGATACTCCAAATGTTAATGTATTATCTTCATGCATGGACAAGCAATATCATATTAGAGGAATGTTACTGGCTATGAGAGAGAACATGCTGTAGTGCAGGGCTGGGAGATCTTATATTTTTGCTCATATGAATTTTGTGATTTTCTCAACAAATTATATTTTATTTTACCTTTTAAACTGAGCTTAACTCAAATAGCAGCCTGTACTTTCTGCAGTATATACTAGATATACAATTTATTGAGCTTGTTAAATTGCTGTGAATGACATTTATATTTTATCTATTCCAAATATTGATGTTGTTTTATTGATCTGTAGTTAATTGTAATAAAGTTTCTGATAACTATTTCTTATTTTACACATACCTATATGTTTGTATTTATATTAGTTTACTCCTTCAGCTTTCTTTTTTTTAACATTTTATACAGATTTTGTACTTCATGCAGGAGCTTGGATCTACCTTTATGTTTGAAATGTGCTTTATAAATAAAACTGCCTGGCCTGAGGTAAATCATGAGTCCAGATATGTCATGCAATGCTGCATGGCATCCAAGAGGCGTTCATGCAAAATATAACAATTTGATTTAATAGCTTTATAATATATAGTTTATGTATAACACTTTGTCACTGACTGGACTAAATCCCCAGCTCACATGTAGCTGTGTTGTTTAGTGTGGCTCTGCAGAATTAGACGCTCACCTGGAGATCACTTGGCTCCACCTGACTCCAGCTCCATCACCTGGAGGAGAAGAGGGGTCGGGGTGTTGTTGTTGATCCGGATCCGGATCCGCCCAGCCTGGCGTCACGGGCACCGACAAGATGGCCGAGAGTACGGGACGAAAGTGAGAGGGGGGAAACAACAACACTGGCGGGCGATCCTCGGCGCGGATGCCGGAGCTGTAGCCGGAGACGAGTCGGTGCAAAGTGAAGAATAAACCGCGGGGGGATCGCTGCACCCAAGCATCCGCTCCGTGGCTGACATCTGCGGCATGCAGGCGGATCCAGCTCCCAGTCCGTCCGCTGACAACGTTCGTCAGGTCGGCTAGCAAGCGAGCTAACCATGCTAGCTAGCTGACAAGCCCGTCAGCCAGAGAATCCGCGTGCAGAAAGGGACAGTTTGGCTCATTGGGATAAAACATCTGTTGTTGGCTCCTCGTTTCTGCAAAGTGGACTTTACTGCAGCAGCATGTTTCCCCTGAGTTTGGATTCAACCCGCTAGCTAAGGCATAGCATCGGTTAACAAGCTAACATTGCGGATTTCTCCAGGGTTAGCATTAGCTAGCAGCAGCCCGTTAGCTTGCTCAGCTGTTTTTTGGGGGACGTGGGTTGTTCCGACGCAGGAGAAGGAGCTCCGGTGTGTGTGGAGGACATTTCCTTCACCTCAAAGCACCACCTCCCTACGGTTCTGAGTAAACTGGTCCTGGAGGGTTGCTGACATTCAGCGGGACTGTACACAGAGGTGAAGCCGGGAAGGAGCTCAGCGCTGCGGCCGCCGGACAAGGCGCACATCCAGGCAGCAGCAGCACCATGGCCCATTCTCCCGTCCAGGGACACCTGCCAGGGATGCAGGTAAGACGGCTGTGTGTGGGGCTTGTAGTGGAGGTCAGTGCCGGAACAAAATGTCCCCTCCTTCCCTCCTGGTTTGGGTTCGTGCACTGCGCACTTCTCCAAGCTGCAGATGCAGGACATGTTGTCTCTACTCATGGGATCACAACGACTATAATTTGCAATCTAATGCCACGTCTTGTCGAGAGAGGAAGGGAGAAGCACGGTTCAGATATTTCCTCCATCCCTTGAAGGCAGCAGAGCTCTGCAGATCCCCTGTGGAGAGATTCAACATCTTTACTTTCATGGTTCTCAGGTAGAAGGAAAGTCCAGGGGCATATATAGAAATACCTGAGAATAAGGTGAATTATGAATTGTGCCAAGTGAAGGAAAGAAACTCAGAACAATTCAGGCATCCAGTATCACACAAAACAAAGAGTGTCAAACACAAGAGCATAGGAATAAGTCAAATTATGGTACAACAGATGTGAGTGTATATTTAAAAAGAGGTAGAATCTATGGTGCACACATGAGCCTCGTTTCTCGCCTGCCATCTTTAGGATGGTGCCCATAGGGAGTAATTGTGTTGCATAGATAAGTAGAGCTGATAACTGCTCCTAATGTAAACTGCTTCAATGCATCACATTGTATTCCCTGGGCCTGCTTGTGGCAGGCTTATCTGGTCTGGAAGTGCAGATGCAGAATCTGGAGAGAACCTGCTGGAGACGAGATAAACTGCAGACACACACTGAGGGTGTCACTCCATTTAGATTACAAGGTTTTGCTGTCTCTCCACCAAGTACTGAGGTGATCCATCCTGTAGTTTTATGCGTAATCCTGCTAACGAGCAGATAAAGAGTGCAGAGGAAAACAAAACATCCTGTGCGGAGGTAAGTACAGGACACTGAGGCGAGGGGAATCAAAGTTGTTGCTTGTTAATTCAATGCAAACATTGATTTAATACAGGTCCAACTCCAACAATGCATATTGTAATTTTGCAGCAGGAGTCAGTATTGACCAGAGGCTCTTGTTCCAGTTTCCCCCCCTCCTGCTCCCAACAAAGCATCTCTCTGTTTGATTGAATAACTCATCCCTTTATCACCTCTTCATCTGCTCTGCACCACACTTTCCTCACGAATCTATTTCAAGGAAATTACACAATCTCCTCTGGTGACACAAGGATCCCTTCTTTTGTAAGAAGGCTGTTTTTCTGTGAGCTCCAAACAGACGTATCGACCCTCTCCCTGCTCAGAAGAGGTCATAAAAGCAAGTTGTTTTTGTCAGCGACCGCTCTTGTGTTTCCCACAGAACGGCCTCTGGAGAGTTAAGTCATTTCACTTCACTTCCTGCGGCGTATGATTAGGTTTTTTCATTCCAAGCTCAGATATACACACATGCACTGTGCTACCCCTGAAAAGTTGGAAATACAAATCCAGAGGTCCTTTGTCAGACTGCACAGCACAGGAGAGGAGTCGGGCAATATTCCACATTTAATTTGGACAAATTTTAGGCAGTTGATAGGAAATCACAAGACATTAGACATTTAATAGACTAATCAATATACTGGCATATATCTTCAATTTGAATAAGCGAAACAGGCTGGAAAAGGACGATAAACCCCAAAGATACAGCTGGATACTGAAGCACTACAATGTAATTCAGACACATGTTTTGTGTTATTTAAATTCTTTTTTAATCCGCATGTTATTACGCTCTTTCCCTTTCATTCTCCTGTGTCGTTTTCTGTACAAAAACACAAGGTGTCGCAATGAGTGAATTAATGTATCCTGTAAGAATGGCCCCCTGCTGGCGTTTCCTATTTACTCCCCGACATTCATTTCCTTTCAAACATTCCTTTTTTATTTCTGTTTCTTTCCTCTTTTTTTTTAAACCCCCTCCTTCCCTTTCCTCCCTGCTTTGTTCCCCCTCCCCATCACCGCCAGAATACCAAAGCGGACCCGGAGGAGCTGTTCACCAAGCTGGAGCGCATTGGCAAGGGTTCGTTCGGCGAGGTGTTCAAAGGCATCGACAACCGCACGCAGAAAGTGGTGGCCATCAAGGTCATCGACCTGGAGGAGGCCGAGGACGAGATCGAAGACATCCAGCAGGAGATCACGGTGCTGAGCCAGTGCGACAGCCCCTTTGTCACCAAGTACTACGGCTCCTACCTGAAGGTGATCTTTGTTATTTTACCCAGTAAACCAAACCTCCAAGTCATCAGATTTAGTGACACTTAAAAGGATTTCTCTCTTTCTACCCACGCTTGTCCCTGAATAATCCTAAATTAAAAACAGGATTAGCTTCAGATGGCTTTAGACGCCCACCGACCCCCTCCCCCCACCCCTGACATTATAACCTGCATCCCGGCTCTTGACACCCAGCAGTAAGCCAGTAACCCCGTTAATGAACGAGCTGCGAATGCACCAGAGCCCTTAATGACGGCCTTGCGCTCATCACAGCTCATTCTCTTCTGTCTCTGTCTCCACTGTTCCAGGACTCTAAGTTATGGATCATTATGGAGTATCTAGGAGGAGGCTCAGCATTAGACTTGGTAAGTGATTCACAGAGCTACTCTTGTTCTAAGCTCTGTACTTCTTCCTACTCATGTAAACTAGTTTAATGACACATCAGAAAACGTCTAACAAGGCCCAAAATACTTCCAACTTGCATATTCCTATTTTGTTTGTACATCTGTGTGCCTCCTGTTTTGAATCTGAACAAAAGTAGTATTGTTATCTTTGGCCTTAGCCAACAGCCACAGCTCACCATTTGTATTTGTCCTGAAGATGGAGCCCGGAGCTTTGGACGAGACCCAAATCGCCACCATCCTGAGGGAGATCCTGAAGGGCCTGGAGTATCTGCACTCGGAGAAGAAAATCCACCGGGATATCAAAGGTAGCCGACGGACAGAGAGTGCAGCTGTTAGAGGACACAGGTTTCAGCTGACTAAATGGCATCACACCAATATCACATAACACGTTAATGGCATTGAAGTCCACTCAGGGTTTCATTCATTGTGTAGCCTGTGTGTCAGTGGGGAGTTGAGGCGAGCACTAAAAGGCTTTTGACGGTTGTTTCCCTGTTTATTAAATAAATGGGCGAAGCAGATAATCGGCTTTGACAGAAGTGACTGAAGACGTAGGGAAGCTTCTCGCTCAGTGTCTAGTCTGAGTCGAATCACACTGTCTGTCCTCCCCCCCCTGCAGCTGCCAATGTGCTGCTGTCCGAGCAAGGGGAGGTGAAGCTGGCAGACTTCGGCGTGGCCGGCCAGCTCACCGACACCCAGATCAAACGCAACACCTTCGTCGGCACGCCCTTCTGGATGGCACCCGAGGTCATCAAGCAGTCGGCCTACGATTTTAAGGTACGTTCAAAGCCCTTGATGTTTATTCATCCCCTACACCTCGATACAGCTTCTCCAGAGTTCTCCAGCTCCTAGAACAGAGAAGTATGGAAACACTGCTAGACCCATGAAAGAGGATCTCTGCTGGGAGTCCAGGGAAGAAAATGAAGTAGTAAAATTATCACAGTGTCTCCCTTTGCATTCCAGGCGGACATCTGGTCTCTAGGCATCACGGCCATCGAGCTGGCGAAAGGCGAGCCGCCTCACTCCGAGCTCCATCCCATGAAGGTTTTATTCCTCATCCCAAAGAACAACCCGCCGACACTGGAGGGAAACTACAGCAAACCGCTCAAGGAGTTTATCGAGGCCTGTCTCAATAAAGAGCCCAGTTTTGTAAGTGTTTACTCTGCAGATGTGACTATTTACTCTGCACAGGCTTTCACACTCTTTTCCCCTGACTCAGTGTCTTCTCTTCCACAGAGACCAACTGCCAAAGAGCTGTTGAAGCATAAGCTGATTGTTCGCCATGCGAAGAAGACCTCGTACCTGACTGAGCTGGTGGACAAGTACAAGAGGTGGAAGGCCGAGCAGTCTCGAACCGCAGAGTCCAGTTCTGACGAGTCGGACTCGTAAGTTGCTGTTTTCAGAATCCTAATCCATCCCTCTGTCGATCCTACGGGTCGTGTCTGCATTGTATTGCGCTCCACTTAGTGCTTTCCTGTTTGGTATCTGTCCAATCAGAGAGCAGGATGGCCAGGCGTCGGGAGGGAACGACTTTGGCAGTGACGACTGGATCTTCACCATCCGAGAGAAGAACCCCAAGAAGCTGCAGAATGGGGAGGGCCAGTCGGGGGCCGCAGACCAGGTGAGACCAATGCTTGTCTCCCGTCCGAGGTGGACAGTAGAACGGGACAAACCCGTGTCTTGTTGTTTGTGTCAAACATTTCAGAAACGCAAAAGCCGTCCTCATCCCACGTTAAGAACTAACCCATGATAAGATGGTGGGATGTTATTTGGGGAAAGCTGCCAGCTGTGCTCTTAAAAGACTCCCCCCCCCCCCCCCCCCCCCCCAAGGTGAAGCTGTGTTACTCCCACTCCCTCTCTCCTGATCTCACATCTCTCTGTTTGGTCCACAGACGAAAGACATTCCAAAGAGGCCTTATTCACAGAGCCTGGCCACAGTCATCTCTCCTGCATTAGCTGAGGTAAGGAGCTACATGTGGTAACAAACAACAGGGCTTGCCACAGATTAGTCTTGTTTACACTCATGACTTCTCTACGTTGGAAAGACTCAGAGTGGAGTTTTCCGAGGGTGTAGTCTGTGCCTGAACTGACCTGAGGCTGCTTTCACTGCTTATATTTTTGGGTTAGTTTGAGTAGTTAAAACTGGGTCGATGGACTGCAGGGGGTCCTGGAAAGTCCACAGGCTCAGAACAATATGTAAATGGTTTCATTCCCCAACACTGAACTAATTCATGGGTGACTGGTCTGATTAGAGGCTGTATTTCCTGTTCTCTCTTGCATTGGTGACTGAACATTTTCCATGAAATGCTTGATCCAATCTACCTTCTCCCCGCTCTCAGCTGAAGGCGAGACAGGAGCAGGTGAACGGGAACCCCATGGTCCTGGACGAACTGAGGGAGGCCATCCTGCTGGCTGAGGAGTCCTACCCCAGCATCTCCGACTCCCTGGTGGCCCACATGGTCCACAGGCTGCAGAGGTAACAGTCCCACTCTGACCCAGTTTAATAATGCCTGACTTGTCCAATAACAATAACGCCAGGTCGGCATCTGTCCTGCATCCTGTGGCTTCTTTTAGCTCTCGATTTACTCTGATATACTCTGATATTCATCTGATTTCCTAAAACAGATCTAGCATTTGTTTAGTTTGAGTTGCAGACAGAATTTACTGATCTCTGCCATTCCTGTCTCGTCTTCCTGCAGTTTCTCTACAAGCAGAACGTCCTCCTCCCCATAGTGATTCGCTCTCTGCTACCCGCCCTGCTCTCCCAGGCCCACCCCCCCCAACACCACAGCCAGTTCAGAGGGTTTAAAGTCAGGGGGTCAACGCATTCAAAACCAGTTGACCATGTTTCAACTCCCGAGTGTGGGGAGGGGGCCACCAACCCCAGCCTGTAAAAAAAAAAAGAAAAAAATGACTGAACTCTGAAGCGGAAGATACTTTGGAGAGCTTCTTTTTGCCTCTTAAGAGAGGGGGGGCAGCAGAACCCCCCCCTCGTGGATTTGGCTGTGACTCAAAGGTCGGCTCAACCCGCGGGGAAAAACCGACAACAGCCAAGTCGGACTCTGGGCTCTGGACTCAGAGTTTGCTCAGCAAGGAGCCGAAGATCTCCCCCCAAAACCCCAGACAAGACTTGGAGTCCCCTTCTGAATGCAGGCGTCATATCCCCAGAACCTCTGAAAGCATGCTTGATGAACCTGCAGGGATATCAGTGTGCAAGCTGCGTGTGTGCGTCTGCGAGTGTGCGTGCGTGCATGTGTGCTCTTGCGTATGTAAGACTCCCTGTTTAGGCAAATTGCAGCATTCTTAATGAAACCTCAGGTAAAGTGCTTTAAGTGGACTTTGTCCTGCGAGGCAATGCGAGGAGGAGGATGGGGAGGGAGGGTGTCGCCATGCTGTACATGATTACAAGTCGTCATTGCGGGAAATGAATCACTGTGTACAAAATGGTCATGCACATTTTGTTGATATTGATAATGTTTAAAAGTAGATATTTAAAGATTTCAAGAGTTACTCCGACGGAACAGAAAATGCCTTGCCTTTATAAAATACACAAACACACACATACACACACACACATCTATGTTCTGGCATTTCATCACACTCTTTTTATTTACTCGTCGTTGAGTGAGACTCAGTTCAGTATTCATCAGTGTTTTCTCTCGGGTGTGACCGAGCTCCGATCTCTCATTTCAATCACCTGCTGAATCATTGAACTAACTCGGATACTAAGCTGATTTTGTTTAGAGGCAGAAACTTTTCCTTAGTCTTTGTAGTCGGGGAGGGGAGCTCCTTCCTGTGCTGATGTTTAGACAATTTAAGTCAGTTTTTAAATTGTTCAGGACAAAGATGAAGGTTGACGAGTCAGCAGCGGCTCTTAATAACACAGGAACCACTATGGTTCAAATGGTGATATCATGTGAAGTATTATTTTTCCGTTAAATTACTTGCAAAGCTAAAGTGAGGGCTGAGGACCGCCGCCGGCAATCACATCATGACACTCGCTCATGGCCAAACTAAACCGTATATCAGGACACGCCAAGCTGCAGAAACCAACGCCATCCAGATCCCTCGCTCCAGACGTGCGTGCTCTGACTTCCACGCCATGCTAGAGAAGTGCCATGTCCTCTTTTACGCTTTCACCAGATGTTTGTAGTATGATTTGCACCTTTTTTTCCTCCTAAGTTACAGATCAGTTTTTTTTGCACTTTGAAAGTGTGTCGAGTATTTAAAGAAAAACTGTAAGAGGAGGAAAAAAGAACCACAAAACGAAAAAAGTTGCTAATAGCCATGTTTTACTATACATGTTTACTTAAGAGTTCCAGAATTTTACTACTGTGCTAACGCAGCAATAATGTTGAGGAGTTGCATCAAGACGCACTTGTCAACACAGGGATTGAAAGAAATTAAGAAATATCTGATATTTTTATAACTGCAAAGAGTTAAGTATGGAAATATGGAATGCTTTATGGATATCGGCAAAAAATATCTATACCTTACAGAAAAACATATGCTACGGCAAAATAACTACAAAAATGTGTACATTTGGTCTCCTTTATCATAGCTGACAGTTTATAGTACTGTATATAATCTTTGCTTGTGTCATTTGAGAATTCCCAAGTTAAATGTAAGCTCCTTGTAAGCTTTCAAAGTGACATGAGAAATAAAGATCTAATGGTAACAGAACCTGCATGTTTTTCCTTTTCTTCTAACTCCATGAGGACATTTTATTTTTTTATAGATTTCAGGTACTTGCTGGATTGGCAGAGACATTCATTATTGTTATGGCGGATTATTACGGATTATTACGCCGCCCCTGTGAGCGTGACACGTTAATAATTCCCATGAGCCTCGGCTGCACTTTTACTGCCAGTCATCAAATGTTATCAGTAAAGGGGGGCGCCCTTAGCTCGGTTGGTAGGGCGTCCCCCCCATGGGCCTCGGCCAGCAGCGGACCCGGGTTCGATTCCAGCCCGCGGTCGTTCTCTGCATGTCACTCCCCTCTCTGCCCCATTTCAACTCTGTCTCTAAAAACTATCAATAAAAGCATAAAATGCCAAAAAATAATCTTTAAAAAAAAAAAATGTTATCATTAAACACAAACAATATGTTTGTGATATTTTTCACATAATAACAAAAGGGTTTGTACAAGGAAAAGGAAATTTATTTGAAATCAAGCCATTACATAGTTTTTACAAAACTACCGCTGATATAAATATTTACCAACAACACGAGTATGGGTGTTTTTCTCCTTAGGGGAACGACAGACATTTCAGACTTAGATTTTAACCTGAAGCATGTGATAAGGTCATGCATACAAAATAGTGACAGTATATTACAATACATACAACACACTGTGCTTGGAAATAAATAAAAATGTTGGAATGGTTTCACATTAAGATGCAAAACAAAAAGAAATAATCATAAAAAGTAATTTACAACAGCATGATGGAAAATTAATAATCAGTAGTGAGCCAGGGATTTTAAATGTTTGAGTATCGTCTTTAAACGATTGGGAGATAATAGTGTTTGCCGTGATCCTTCACTAATAGTGTCCAGCAAGAGCTTCCCCATCGAAGCCCTGTTTGTGTGCTCTTCACGTTTTCTGCACCATTTCCCTCAGGTCATCCATTCATTCTAACTAAATGTACAACAGTGCATTGCCAAAATGGCCAAAGAGGTGCTGGCACTCTCAGGCACGAAAGGGAGGAGGCTTCACATCTTGGACTGTCGGCTTTCATCCTCGTCCGAGCTGGAGTCAGAGGAGCTGTCGCGGGGGGGGACCTTGTTCTTACTGGCCATTTCCACCGAGTTCTTCCGCTTCTTCTCATCGGGATCGAACTCGGCAAACTGGGCCTCGATCACGGTCGGGTCGGTGTAGGTGTAGAAGTAGGCCATGATGGCGAAGATAACACACACGACGATCAGCAGAGAGGCGAAGAGGATGTACTCAGCCCACTAGAGACCACAAACACACACACACAGCGTCAAAGTTGATCTCAGCTCAGGACATTTTTGGAGAGCTGCACTTGAGGAGAGATATTTGAGAAGATTCTAATATTTGTCCATCAAATATGAAGCCAGGAGAGGATTCATTTAAAGACCAAAAAATGTAATTCCTATGTTCCCGAGCGCTCCACATTACATAATGAGAACCTGAGAAAGATGCATCTGTTTAATATGAAGTGGAACTGGTGTTTTCTGCTCCCCAGCACTGGTGCACAGATTTCTACAGGATTACACTTTAGGGACCTCAGCATATTAGAGTTAGAGTTGGGATTAGAGGTTTGGGTCATAGCTCCACTACACAAATCTGGGAAATATTAAAAAAATAGGTTACAAAATGTTACATTAAGGGATTAAGTTAATTTACACATAAACATCTGAATGGAAAGCTCAAGTTCAAGTTATATGGTCGTGAGAATAGGGTCAGAACTGCTTTTTGGACACATGAGGGCAGCAGAGTGTTTGGACAATAGTGTTAATTACATTAATTATATGAAGGAAAACCTTGAGATGGATGTTTTGATTGGGTCACAGCAGGTTTACAATGAACCTTAAAGACATGTTGTCATTCCACTGAAACGTTTAGGGGAAATTCTTGAGTCACAACCGGAACTGTATTTTCTTCTTCAATCAAACGCATTTACATCCAGTTTCATGCACAAATTATATACATAATCTTGCCCAGGGTCAGTGAGGAGAATACACGTCTACTGTTACAAAGACAATCTGCCCACCTGGTCTGGGAGTTTTATAGCCTCTGCGATAACGAGCACAATGATGTTCCCGACAGCCACAGTCAGCAGCCATCCAGCCTGCAGCACGGACTTCATGTTGCTCGGGGCCTGCAGAGCAAAACGACATTAGGACCGAATGTTACAGAAAACGAGAGACACCCATCTCTTTAAAATAAACTTTAATATCCGACATACGACGGAGTGTTAGAGTCATAGAAAGAGAATCCTTGTCATGCATGATGAAAGCAGCCTCTACCTGTGAGTAGGAGAACTCCAAGCCAGTGACAGAGAACACCACCTCTCCCACAGTGATGAGGAAATACTGAGGAATCTGCCAGGCCATGTGGAAAGTGTTGGGCCTGATGTCCAACACTGATCGGATGCTATCTGAACACTTTGGGACAAAGACAGAAATCCAGATGAGTCCCATCAGTGAAAAAGTGACATATACTGTGACTCGAGGTGTTTTCACCACCTACGTTTGGCCCAAATGTGAACGTGGGCAGGATCATCAGAGTGTACGAGCTGCCGAAGCCAAGTTCTTGACTGTAGATGCACTCATCTCCAGCCTCATTCTTGATCTTGAACTCAGCACTGACACCAGAAGAGAAACACCGTTCAGGGCAAACATCCTCTAAAGTACAAGTGCATGTGACGTGTGTGTATATAATGAAACATCAGTCTTACTTTCCCTGTGGCACGTTGACGTATATTGACATGTTCCTCGTGGTGATCTCCTTGAAGTCTAGGTCACCAGCTGTGGCATTCAGAACAGAGCTAAAGCCGTTCAGGAATCTGAGGGAAGGAGAACAACAGGTGAGAAAACAACACTTTAGAAACAATATAACAAATCAAAATGTAATAGATCAAAAAGTACGTAGTAATGTGAAACTTGCCTGATGGCGTTAGCTCCTTGTTCCGGCTTTTTTATGAGGTCAGTGAACTGCAAATACAAAAAGATACTTTAGATACTGTCCACATCTTTTAATTTAATCTGTAGAGAAAGGAATCAAACAGGATCAACACAATTAAAGTCCAACTGAAATCACATTTAGTCAAGTACTCTGATCAAGTTTCAACCCTGTACATGTATACTCACAGGTACAACTGTCTGTAGACCCCAATCCTGGAAGATGACGATAGTATTTCGAGAGCCATCCTTCATATTGCCCACGTAGGTGATGTTGGGCAGGACCAGAAGGAACGGTTCATTGAAGGTCAGGAAATCCTCAGTCGCCTGTGGGAAGAAAAACATTATTCAAGGTCCATACGTCTCAGAGCAGAGCCACTAAGTCTTAATGTGGCTGAATTGTTGGTGTACCGTGTACGCCTCCAGGGTAAAGTCCTGGGTTCCTGCTTTGATGGGCAGCGGCATGTTCCCCATGTTGATGAACTTGGCTTGGCTCGCAGTGCCTGATGGGAACTTGGGCAGGGTTTGCTGTAGGAGAGGAGCAGGAGGGTTGTTTGTGTGAGTTGTGTTTCACGAGGTGCAGGTTGTTAAAAGCTGTTTCTCATGTGTGTGTTGTGCTCACGTCGATCTGTATCTGGACCAGAGCAGCGGCCACGAACGCCAGAGCGGCGAAGACCATCCCGACAGTCATCCTCTTTAATGGACTGCACACACACATACACATTTGATTTCATGTCCACATATTCAAACACATCAGGACACAACAACAAATACACCACAACAAACCTGTATACTATTGTTTCAAGTATTTTTACACTATATTTAGTTTTTCTCAACTATCAAATCCTCTGGTTCTAATCTGGTGTTGGATAAATATAAGATTTCATCATCAAAATCTAACTCACGTGAAGTTTAAATTGCACTTGGCAATCAGTGGGTAGAGCACACTGTCCACGACTGGCACCAGAATCAGGATCAAGATGGGGTTCACAGTCTGGTGAGAAGAAAGTGAGTTGCACCTTTAGAGCTCATGCCGACAGCGTGTAGACACCAGGACAAAGTCAAATAGGACAAACGCTTGGTCTTACCTGCATCTGATCGGGCTGGATGATGAGGACTCCCTG
Organism: Pleuronectes platessa; assembly: GCF_947347685.1. NCBI lineage: Eukaryota > Metazoa > Chordata > Actinopteri > Pleuronectiformes > Pleuronectidae > Pleuronectes > Pleuronectes platessa. The sequence goes on from NC_070649.1 coordinate 2,698,182, forward strand.
TTGAAGAGGAGAAGAAGAACTTTAAATGAGGCTTTATTGTGGTTTGAGCAAATATAGTGTGATTTTTGTAAAGAAATGCTGGAAACCTACAAAGTCCCCGTCCATGTTGGTCGCCTGGAGCGTCCATCTGGAGCCCTGAGGAGGAGACACAGCTCTTATCTTAACCGTTTCAGACATGAACCCCAGAGCGTGCAAGAGGTGTTTCTGTGTATCGCACAAGATGGGAATCGCACACACAATCAGATACTACAGTGTGTGAGGGAGCCAATCAGTAGATACCTGCTGGTCAAATAGAGCCCAGAACATGGGCAGTGGGATGTAGAGGAACAGAACCTTCAGCACCATCTTCACCTGAGCAATCAGGAGTTTCTGGACAGACAGAGAGAAAATATCTGTTAAAAATGTGTGTGTGTGCATGCATGCGTGTGTGTGTGTGTGTGTGTGTGCTGCACTTACTGTGTATTTCTCGTCTGCCCAGTCCATCCAGTGCTCTCTCTTGGGGTACTGAGAGGAGCGATGCCTGTAGCGGTTCTTGATGGCAAACTACAGGAAGCAGAAAGGAACATTTGAAGCCTCTGACTGAGATGTAGACTGCAACTGAGACTGTGAACAGATGTGACGTCCAAAGGTTTGATTTAAAACCTTGTCAAATCTATTCTCATGCTTTGAAGACATCACTTACCCCGATGCATTTGCAGACTTTCACCATGATGTTGCCTTGAGGGGCCGTCTTATTGTACATGCCACTTCCAACAATGAACACAACTGCAGACACACACACATATTACACATGTGAACATTAAGGTCTTTGTCAAAGGCAAATATCAATTGTTAATTGATTGTCAATTGATTGCTGTTAAAATACAGGCTTGGTTAATGAAGGTGAAGGAGAAGCTTTCATTTGAAGAATTGTGAATAAAGTCTTTTACTTTTTGGTGGAAAAACAACACGAGACAATTCATTGTGATGATAAACTATTAGTGTTGTTTCCATTTGTCTTCTATGTCTGCAGGGGATGTTTAATGAATCCTTCCTCATTACAAATAGCACTGATCTGCAGGTAAGAACCAACAGCTCAAAAAGAAATGGACAGTTCTTACTGAGAGCGACGACCATGAGCGCGGCGGGGACACCGAAGGCCAGCGGGTAACACTTCTGGGGAATGCGCCCACATTCCTGAGCTGGAAACCACACAAAGACATTAACACACGTTGGCTTCAAAGTCCACATTTGTGTCAATCCCACGTTTCATGGTCCGCCGCCCTCTCACCTCTGAGGATGGGGGTGATGATGGTGGACAGCAGACTGCCAGCGTTGATGGACAGGTAGAAGATGGAGAAGAAGGTGCCTCTCTGCTTCTCCTGGTGGACACAGCAAGTCAAAATATTCTTGGATGCACTTTTCTTACCTGATGAAACCTTTAACCAACCTTTCAGCAGTATCTTTAATATTAACAGATAATCTCTGTCCCCGGCCTTGAACAGTGTAATAAAGTCTGATGGGACATGTACCTGCACGTCGGTTAATAAACAACCAGCTGGAACAAAACAGATACAAGAAGTGCTGACGAGAGGACGGAGATAGCTGAGAGACGTGTCTGTTTAATTGCACACTCAGAAAGAGAGAGATAATGCTTGTGTGCAGCCTGGGGTGTGTGCACGTGTGCATGTGCATGAGGGACAGGGTGGGGCCTCTGTGTATGAGGGAAAAATCTGATTTTACAGGAAGGATTTTAAAGAAAAGATTCTGGATTTCATATTCACATCTCGTCATTAGTATTATATTTATGTATTCATGGAGATACATGGTGTTCCTGTGCTTTGTTCCCTCTACTCTCTGTGTACCTGATGGTCTTCAAACTGGTCTCCACCAAACGCAGCGACGCAGGGTTTGATTCCTCCTGTTCCCAGTGCGATGAGGATCAAACCCACCATGGACAGAGCTCTGAGGGGGACAACAGCACAGACACAGTGTCAGTACGTGTCTGTGAGTGTTGATCCACCGTCCTGCTGTTCTGAGCGGGCTCAACTCACACGTGGAGGGGCAGGTTGTCGGGGTTGCCGTCCTTGTTGGTATCTGTGAGGTCGTTGATGGCACTTATAGCCATGACGATTTGTCCCACGGTGTAAACAATGGACAGGTAGATGATCGTCCTGTGCAGAGGGAGGGGGGGAGGAGGGAGGAGGGAGGAGGAAAGAGCGAGTGGAACATCAGATTCAGAAAGATAAGATACACAAGGGTCAAAAATCCAAGGCTTTGGAACTCACTTGAACTTGCCGAGCCACGAGTCGGCCACGATGGCCCCCAGGATGGGCGTCAGGTAGCACAGGGCCACAAAGGTGTGGTAGATGGTGGTGGCGAAGTCATCGTCCCACTGCAGGAAGTACTTAAAGTAC